>NC_134484.1:88955764-89144708 GCF_040206685.1 Ascaphus truei | reverse complement strand
TCTCTCCACCTCCTCTCTCCTCTACCGGATTTTCGGAAATTTGATAGCACATTCTACAAAATCTAGGCGGAACGGATCCAGTGGTGGATTCAAATGTATCCACACAATTTTTTAGTGCCCAATCCGCATTCGGATTTCAAGAGTGCGGAATCGGATTTTGGTAAAACCAGTGCGGAATATCCATGGTTCGAATTTTTAGTTTTGCCCATCTCTATATACCATCCATCTTCTGACTAGTGGCACAATTACATGGTCCACACCAATATGTATTTTTTGTTGGTACTTAAATAGAACTCTCCTAGGATATAATGGTAAATCAAACTATTAGTATTTAATGTTGTCTTTGATTTTGTAACCTACGTTGTGAAATTGAATACGCAGGAGAAGAACATTGTAAATGCAGATAACTAAGAGGACAGGGCACTACTAATATTGGGCTATTATTTGTAATAGTCACTGAATGAATGGCTGAAGCCTCTCTGTATCTTAATTATTTATTTTTGCCATTGTTCACATGCATAAAATGAACTTCAATTCCACTTTAGTATGACCTTGTAATATTTTAAGATTGTGTTATATATTTATTTTTCAAGTGCTCTAGCTATTTATTCCACATCAGAGAAAGTGCTCACATCTAATAATCTGATTATAGAAATAAATGGGATACTTTTAAGCAAGAGATAAAACCCAACAGTAAAGAATACTGTTGAGACAGTCAAATAAAAACCGTACAGGAAAGCATTTAGTCCTGCTGATTAAAACGGATGTGTACATATTTGTACAATAACAGTGTACCATCTGTCGTTTTATTAGCCCACAAGCGGCTCATCTGGAAACTAAATACTACATTTATTCATAAAATTCATAAGTGATTTAGTCACATTTGCATTTTCCACTGTGTTTTAGCTCACCTTTCTAAAGCAATTGGTCTGTTATTAATGGACCTTTACTACAAACATCTTTCTTTTTGTTACAGATAGATATAATTTATAGCTAAAAGATCAATTTTTATATAAAAATTTGTGACACCATTCAACTCTGGATATAATCCAAGTATATTTTGAAATGCTACATAATATCATTCTCTGAGGAAAAACGTGTAGGACCCCAGGAGACATTTGCTGCCAATGTATCGGGTTCTACATGTTTATTAAAATAATTTTTGTTCTGCCTTTTGGAAAAAAATCCAAATATGTAATTGATTATGATTAAAAATGTTCTAACCTGAAAAATGTGACAATTATATTAGCATTTTGCTTGCATTGCTTTTTTTGCATATGTTCATTAACAAACAGAACTGGTATTTTAAGATTTGATTCAGTGGCATAATTAACTCAATAGTACCAACATAATTTTAATTACATGCTCTATTTAGTGAAACGCACATGGATATTTGTGCTATGTCTAAAGGATTTGGACATGCATGTAAATAAAACCCCCAAAAACATAAAACCTATTTTTTCTTCACTGAAATCATGTCTGTTGTGGTTTGGCTTATAATGTTGAAGAATATTTATTATCCAGCAGTCACCCCCACTTTAAATTCTTTTGAATTTAAATAATTATCTGGTGAAGGTCATTATGACATGTAGAAATTTTCTCCAATCCTGTAAATCATTACCCCATATTCTATAATGATAGTGAAAAACGGTATGTGGTTTTCGTTTTCTAAAACGTTTATTTTCCAAAATTGAAGAGCCTTATGTGCTTATTCTATATCCACCAAAGTGATTTGGCTGCTTTTTGTCCAAAATCTCAATTAAAGTCCATGGGGAATTTTGTGTGAAAACTGCCCGATCGACAGATATATATAATAAGCCCCATAGCATCTCTGATTGTACATGGCCTGTGTCGTCCCTGCATTCTCAGATAAGCCAACAGAGTAATTCAGCATTTGAAAACATTTGTAGGATTCAATGTCGAGTCCAACATCGATGAACCCTTTGGGTGCTCCATGATCTTGCTACTACGTTATGGGGTCTGGCACTCCATGGACCCCATAACGTAGTAGCTGTGTCATAAAATGACCACTCGTTTTTTCTAGAGATTGTGTCCTGTGTACTGCAGGAAGCGATCTACAATGGAGAGGAACCGACAGACTCCTTCCTGTTCCATCATCAGTGATGGAGCGATCACATGATCGTGATTACCAGAGGAGCAGTGGCACTCAAACGGTTAATGCAGCAGTGTGCACTGATTAGTGTTTATTTTTATTTATTTTTAAATTTTTACTTCCTTTAAGAGATCTCTTTTTGACCTATCCAAGGCATTCTTATTTTTAAAATCCGATGCTCCTTTGACGAGATATAAACGTTTGAAATTTTTATTGTCCTAGAGGTTAAAACAGAGCTCTCATCAATGCTCAGAACAGTCTAATGGTAACCTCAGATTGATTAAGAAAAATCATTATTTTTAACACAAAAAATATGTATAAGAGAGAGAATGAAACAAAACAATCTTATTGCGTCCTGCATCTCACGTTTGTGACTGATGGAACCCTCCTGGGACTGAAGGCTTTTTAGTTGATCCGGTGACCTGGCGCACACAGTCTCTGATGTATCACCATTACGAACTACGGGATCTTCTCATTGCTTGAGCGGCCTTTCGTGTTCTCAATTGTAAGTTACTGATATTATGTGTGTTTTCATTATTATTATTATTATACATTATACTTCTTTTGTCATCTCTCTCTCTCTCTGTGGAAAAATCCTGGGCTCCTGGCGTTTCAAAAGTAACCCCATGCACCTATAGCTGTACGCAGTGCTGATTGACCGATCAGTCACTGTCACGTCTTTCAAAATCGATCGCCAGCATGCATACATGCCTGATTCTTTGCAAGTGTGTTGACCGAACGTGACGGTCACAGACCGCTCTGACCGCTGCGCTGCTTAGTGTGGATGCCACCAATGGGTGTTTTTCTTTATAGCAAAAACGCTGGTCCTAATGCCATCTCTTCTCAATACCAAGATTGACCTAATCACTTGGTTGGATCATGCTCCATTGATTACATTTTAATAAACCATAGTGGAGACTAAACAATTCAGTTTTAGACTCTGCTGGTAATGCACTTGAATGCAAAGTTACTAGACTACATTTCCTTAGATAAAATCCCAGAAATGGATGGCTACCTTTTGGCTGGCACATACATCTGTTATGAGGGGTCACCTGATTAACCTTTCGTCTTTTTCTAAATGGAAAAGAGAAGGTGAAAACTTAAAAAGGATTGAAAAATTTGAAGCACGAATTAAAGAAATTCCATGACAAAACCGCTATTCAACAAAATATCCACTATTAAAGCTCAACTCAACACTCTTCTGGAAAAAGTCAACAAGGCAGATAAACTTCTGGCAAATAAACTTAGAAACAAATTAAATAACAATAGAGCAGCTACTATTAGAAACAGAAATATGAACTGGTCTATAACTCATGTACAATAAATAGACATTATGCGTATTCCCAAAGATCCCCATGGTCCTCCTTCCTTTAGACGCAGAAAAGGCGTTTGACAGATTACATTCGAAATATATGCTAAAACTTTTAGGGCCTACGGATTCAATTAATGGTTCTTGGGGGCGACATCAGCTCTTTATGGTGCTCCTGTAGTGAGAGTTGAAGCAGCAGGCTTCCTCTTGGAACCTTTCCCTTATCGAGTAGCACTTGCCAGGGATGACCCCTCTCCCCTTTGATATTTGCATTGGCTAAATAACCCATTGCTATAGCAATAAGGAAGAATCCAGACATTTCAGGAAGTAAATTGGTACAAACTGAATATAAGTTGAGCTTATTTGCCAACACGGTTCTTTTAATGTTAACTAACCCGTTGATTTTCTTACCATATTAACAAAGAACCCTACAGACCTTTAGTACAAATATCTAGATCTCAAAATTAACTCCACTAAAAGAGAGGTTCTCACTATAGAAGTGCATCGCACCTCGGAGGTATCTCTTAAACCCTCTTTTTCTTACCGTTAGAAAGATCGTTCCTTAATATACTTGGGCATACATATTATTAAGGATCCTGCTGACATTTACACAGAAAATAACCCTGTCTTGTTAAGACACTTCTAGGTTTAAGATTTGAACCCATGGGACAAATTGGAGATTTCTTGGCTGTGCAGAATTGCCACAACTAAAATTAATATTCTGCCCCGATTGCTGTATGCTTTTCAGGCCCTCCCGGTTTCAATCCCTCAGAGAGTTGTATACTTTCCAGTAAAAAATAAATTCATATGGTTCGGCGATAAAGAACAAGAACTTCTATGACTAATTTGCAGAGACCAACTGTTACAGGTTGTTTAGCTCTTTCTAATTAACATTTTTAACTAACAGCAGCACCATTTTCAGCTCTTATTGACTGGTACGCAAAGACAGATCTCAAAACGATAGGTGGAAGTTGAACTCTTTACCCCCCACTCCACTACCAAGTTTACTTTGGATTCCCAAATCATAACACCCCCTGAGAGATGTATGCCATTCCGTCAATTTCTTGTTCTCTTTTTTTTTTTTTTTACTGAGATAAATGGGCCACAAAAGCTGACCTGACTCAAAGCCCATCGCCTATTCTTCCACTGTTTTCTAATCCACAATTTTCAGCTGGCTGCGAGGCCAGGAATTATTCTCTTTGGCAGGAGGCAGTAATCACAAAATGATTACACCTTTTTGAACCTGGAACACTAAAATCTTTTACTAAATTACAAACAAAATATAATATTCCCAGTTCTTAGTTTTTCTGCTTCTTTCAAGTAAGACTCTTCACACTCTGAATCTACGTGGGGGGGGGGGGGGGTGTGGAGGGTTTTCTTGCTTTGAAGGCTAGACCTGGATTCTTCCTCTAAGGGGGTCGTATTTCTGTTGTGGATATAATATCTTGCAGGACATGTACCCAGATACTAAACTTTCTGGGTATGAGTATTCCACTGAAGGAATCGGAAGCCATTTCTGCGAGCGCATCTAAAAACTCAATCTGCACAAATATAAAGGAAAATAGGTATACTGTGTTGGTACTTGGTCCCAGATAGACTCGATAAAATATACCCACAGTCTTCAACAGATGCTGGAGTGGATGTGGTGAGATTGGTACAATGTCCCAAATCTGATGGCCCCAAAAAAACACGCGGTCTACTAAACATTTTATTAGGCTCCTAAGTACTTTATATTTTGTCCACCTCTTATTTGTCTTACTGGTAGTGTTTTAAGTTTATTTATACAAGGTGTCCACACTAAGAGGCATGGAACTGCTACAAGTAAATATACTTCAGTCTGGACATCCTGTATAATAAAATTCACTGGAAGAAGTGAAAAAAACATATAAAAAGCTTCCATGAAAACATGTATTGCTCTGGTGAACAATCGATGCTGAGAGGCTGGAGAGGTTCTCCATGAATAGTTTTCTGCATGTGGTAGCTGACACAACTAGTGGAAATGCAGAGAAGGATCGGTCTCATCTGGTCCCCAGATGTGGGGTCCAGCGATGTGAACCGGTGTACACTAAGGCGGGGACGGGTGACCTGGGTCTCCTGCTACATGAGAAACAAAGAAGTTCAGTCAGACTAGATAGAGATTTTTTTTACACTGAAGAAGAGGAAAAAAGTGAAGCTAGGTAATGCCTACCTAACTAAATTGGCGCTCTGGATCACAACAAGTTGATACTTGTGGGCCAAAATTAGTGAAAGATGCTTTGATTTTTGCTTACAAAGGATTAAGATGCATTTGTAAGGCTCAGGTTTATATACTGTGAAGCCGTTACTTCCCAGATCTGCAGAAGGTATCGGCTGCATATAAATAAATAGAACTAACATCGTCTCCAGCACAGGAAAAAACTACACAGAATATAGAAAAATCGATCTTCACTTACTACAATGGATTACTTACTTCATTAATGTTATTTAGATTGGGCTCTCGTCTTCTCTGAAAACCGTTTTCTTGTTCAGATAGCTGCTAGGAAAAACTGATCTTTAACAGTGTGCTTTAAGAATGTGTGGTAATGAATGTGTTATTTATAAACCCTACTATTTTCCGCCCTCCCCCCTACTGTCTAAAGTTTTCTTCTCTTTTTATTGTTCTTTCTCTGTTTGGTAATATTGACTCAACTGATTAAAAATATAGAAATGTTACTTATACATGGGGGGGGGGGGAATCACATGTTAATATTATTTTTTGTATTATTTTAAGTATGCTTGTTATAGTTAGAATCGTAATGCACGTTATTTTTATGTTTTAAGATTTAGTTTTATTTTCAGCAATCCAAGTACAAATGAGCAAATTGCAATATCATAATGTTGAAATAGTGTAAAATCACTATGACTTTCTCCTTTTGTGTAGCCAATAGTACAAAATAAAATCACTGTACTCCTGCAAATGGACTTTCTGTGACTTCATAATTTGTAATTCTATTCAATTTGACAGTGTTTACACTTGTTAATGACTTTCTTTATGAGTGATAATTGATCTACTTCATTATCATATTAAATCCTTGATCTTATGCCATTAGTACTGAATGTAATAAATGGTCTGTTTGATTTTTAGTGTAATGAACTAATTAGACTAATTAAAATCAATATGTGTGCCAATATTAGTCTCTCAATACAAATGCTGCTGCTTCTATGTCTGCGTGCATTTGGTAAAATCACCAACTCAGTAAAAAGGGGTATAATACTGATTTATGAGCACTCAATGGTTGTAAGACAGAATAAATTGCTTGTAGTGGCAGACTCAACATTAGTGAAGTACAAGATAGTTAATGCATTATATAAGGTCAGCGATAAGGACATACTTACACATGTAGCTGTATGGCACCTTAAACCTTCTATAATATATCAGGTCTGTAAGCAGCAATAAAGAATAGTTTAATAGATGTTTAAATATATGCATTGTGCGTAAATATTTGTAAGGTAGAACTAGTAACTTACACGTGTTACTAATGCAACTTTTTAATTGCTAAATAATATACAAATAGTACTATTAATCTTAGACTATTTATCTCACTTGATATCACTTTACATTTTTTCATATTGATTTGCTTAATGGTGATGTATTCTGCTAATAACAAATGTCTTGTATCTATCTGTTATCTGATAAATAAATGCACTGATCGCTTGTCATTGTTTGCTCTGTTGCACAAGCTCTCCTGGATAAAGCAGTACAGATAGCATGTACCCTGTCATTGAGTAAAGTACTTTTAAACATATCTTTATAAATATTCTGTCTATCCTTTTGGACCAGAATAACATTACAGTGCTCAGGAATCATTGTATAAGTAATTGAACCAAAAGCTGGTGGAGTATGTGAGCCTACCTGATCTGCCTGCTATATACAATATACAGTAGGTTGGAGATATATTGTATTTCATTCATTGTTAATTAAATCTTCAACATTGTTACACGATTGAAAGGTAGACGTATAAGCCTGATTAGTGGGTTATAACAATGGTGTTCATTTTGAACAGTTAAGATATTGTATAATATTTTTTCCCTTTATGTTTAAATGGACATATAACTTGACCTTGTACAACATCACTAAATGAGATGCACATTTCCTGAAACTCCGTGAAACAGTTCTTTACTATAATGTGAAAGGGATGGTAATGGTATGAACCGTGAGGAGATTTACACTTTGGTTAATGTGCCGTCTTTGTTTAGTTCATCTTTTGTCTTATTTCATGTAGGTTTTCAGCAGCCATACACTGAACGTTGTTCTAATAATAATAATACTTGGCTGATTTGAATGTACAGCATATACCTGCTGCTCCAAACTTACAAACAAAAAATGTGTGTGGTTTTGAAAAAAGGTTTGCTTACTGTTTGCATATTTCTATTTGATTGTTGCATTGTGACAACAGGTAATAAATATCGCAGTAATAAAGCAGCCATCATCACTGCTGGGACTAAAAATCCCTTCTCTGTTTTTTTCTAGCCTTCCTCAGCTGTAAAGTTTTGACATGTGCTGGCTTGGGACATTGCTGAGCAGCTGTCAGCGGTGTGGTAGCTGCTCTCAGCAGCAGTTGGTGGAATGGCAGGGTGCCAGCTTATACCATCTGTGTGCCTGACATTTCATTCTAATTAACAGTAGGGTTAATTGTTCTGGCAGGCGCAAATGTAGTGTCTAACATTACCCAAGGGAAACATGTACAAGTGCAGGAGTGGCAAGGAGCTGGGGACAGCATTCTTAACAAACCTATCGAGGGAAACGCTTAACAGCCGCTGATGTTTTTACTAGCTGGGTGCTTGCAAAAAAAAAAAAAGGCTGAGGTATTTTTTCCCCCATTCATCCTGATGAATTATGCCAAGCCTGTAATGATGTCGAAGGAATCAAGCTTAGAAAGGCTGAGACTGCTGCTGCCTTGGGGCATTTGTGATGGAACAATTTGCATGTTATTACTGCATATTCATACCTAATTGTGTTAGCCTTTGCTAATAGAGCAGAATGACAACATGAAAAATTGAGCGAGTGCTTTGTAACCTGGAAAGGCAGCTTAGCCCTATCCTTAGTTTTTGTTCTGTGTGATCATGGAGACACTTTCCATATTACGTTGTTTTTTTTTATTGCACTTTTAGTTTTTTCATACTATATTGCATTCATAGCAAAATAGACATTTCTATAGATTAAATTACATATTCGGTATAACACTGTACATGTTGATGTAACAATTGAAAATAGTTTAAATATATACTTTCAAAAAAATAGTTTTCCTAATTTTGTAATATTTTTTTGTTTGACTATTTACTAAATGATGTGCATAGATAACTAGAATGTATTTATGCATGTCATTTTATACCGTAACCATTAGCACTGATATCTGTGTATGCTGTAAGGATTCTGTACTTTGACAATCTGCTATAAATTTGATATGTATTTTCATATTGTTGTAAAAATATTATACAATAAATATACAAAGTATATTCATACTTCATTTGTTGAAATGTATTAGAAATCACGGCGGTGTACCACAGCATATTCTGGCCACAGGTTTACTAGTAATAATGCAATTTCTAGTGCTATACAAGCTGCTGTTGCTTTCATATCCATCACAGATCAAGTATTCTCCTGGGAGATCATACAAGTGTACATTGGATCTGCACAAATCACATGTCAAGAGGAGGGTAATTAAGAACCCGTTCCTAAAACCACCCATTGAGGAAGATCATTATATACCACCTATTGCCTCACAAGAGTGAGAACCTGAATGGGGATCTGGTAACAATGCTGTGATCATTCAACAGAGTTCAATATCCTGATGATCCTTGCTCTGCTTTACAAAATAAATGCATACTACTAAAGCCAATTGTTGAGATCTCATGTTTGTAGTCATTGTCATTTGGGATGCTTCCTTCCCACATGCATGGTTCCATTTGTACAAATCTGGATATGCAAATACATGAGAGAGCTCGTTGACCATGCAATTCCATTCCTATTTGTCGAAATAACAATGTTCCTTTTGGCTATTTATATACAAATGTAAATGCTTTGTATCTGGAAATATAAAAGTACATTGACTGGCAGTGCCCTTTATTAATCAGTGATTTACATACGAATAAAATATATATAAAATGAACATGTATATTATTTTGACAAAAGAATACGTGTCAACACAGAAAATCTTGCGGTAACTTTAGGTTACATTATTTATTCCAATGTCTTAATCAGTGGTAAATGAGGGGTTTCTATGACCACACCTACTAGAAGTTGTGGAGATTAGAGAAAATAGCCCCTGTGATCATTTAATTTCTTAATATAATGGATAAAAACTGAAAAATGTGTGGGAAATACTTTTACACCTCCTGTAAAAACATTAAAACGCAAAATCCTAAAGAAGAGTTCACCCCCCCCACTCTTTAAAACAGACAGAGGAGACAGAATTAGGGTCCCCAAGACGGCAGAAAACTTGTAGCGTTTCAGACAAAAATGTGAACGGAAAAGAGAGATTAGTCAATGTTGTCGGAGAGGTTAAGTAGTTATTAATTTGTTATGGAAGAATAAATAATGAAAATAATAAACCATATACAGCACAATTGTTTCGCATTTCACTTCTTTTTGAAAGTTTAGTCATCAAACATGTTTTCTTTTTTAGGGAGACAGAAATCATAAGGTACAATGAAGTCCTTTGTAGATGATTTGAAGTATCAACTTGAAGCCAAAGACCACAAGATTTCCACCCTTCAGGGTGATCTCAGGAAAGCTGTACGTGATGGAGAAGCTTTGTTGGATAAGGTATGGAACACTTCTGCCTGAAACATGTATTTCCTATAATAATTCCACTGCGCTGGATTAGTTCATATTTCTGTTTTCATTTACCAATTACTGAAACATTGTTAATAATAATGCAAGTGTATTATGTTTGAGAAAAAAATGACTACCCTTTGTAGATAAATATAATTATAAACAAATGATAGGTCCTCGTGAAAGGTCCAGTAGATATGGAACTAGGATGGAGGGGGGAGGGGAATGAAACAGATAAACTAAATAGAATAGAGGAGGATACAAGGGGTTATGGAGGTAGAATGGGGCATGTGCGAGTTTGACAAGCAGTGAGACACCCATAGTAAGTACAGATAATACTAGAAAACTTCTAAAGACTAAACCAAGTGGGCGCAGAAAGGAAGGAGCAGATAAGATAATAGTACAGTGTGAAAAAAAACCTTAAATGCATGCTTGCTAATGCATGAAGCCTGACAGATAAAATGGGGGAGCTTGAATTAATAGCTGCAAGGGAGCAGTATGATATCATAGGCATTACTGAAACATGGTGGGATGAAACTCATGACTGGACAGTTAATTTAGAGGGTTATTCTCTTTTTGGAAGGATCAAACAAATAGAAGGGGAGGTGGAGTATGTTTATATGTTAAACCGGATCTAAAACCTATTATAAGGGACGATGTTTATGAAGGGAATGATGAAAATGTAGAGACCTTGTGGATATAAATTAGCAGTGGAGGTAAAAGTATAAAGAAAATGTTTGTAGGGATAGGCTTTAAACCACCAAATATCTGTGAGATTGAGGAAGCTAAAATACTTTTGCAATTGGAGAAGGCATCAAAACTGGGTCATGTTTGCATAATGGGGGATTTTAACTATCCAGGCATAGACTGGGAAAATTAGATTAGCATTACAACAAAGGAAACAGGTTTTTTGGAGTTCTTAAAGACAATTATATGACCCAAATTATTGAGGAACCAACCAGGAGAGGGGCAGTACTGGATTTGGTCATATCAAACAATGTAGAAGTAATAACAAATATTCAAGTCCTGGAACATTTGGGTAACAGTGATCATAACATGGTCTCATTTGAAATAAGTGATCAAAAAACAGATGACTTGGGTTCAACAAAGACCTTAAACTTTAGAAAGGTAGATTTTAATAAACTGAGGTCTAATCTACAAGTAATGCAATGGGATGATGTTTTTGCAAGGAAAAATGTAGAAGATAAATGGGCAGTCTTTAAAACATTGTTAGAAAAGCACACTTATCAGTGTATACCCTTGGGTAATAAGTATAAAAGAAATAAGTCAAAACCAATGTGGCTAAATAAACAGGTAGGGGAGGAAATGGACAAGAAGAGGGAGGCATTTAGATTCTTTAAGTCAGAAGGGACGGAGACATCGTATCAGATTTATAAGGAATGTAACGAAAATTGCAAAAGAGCAATCAAATTAGCAAAAATGGATAATGACAAAAAGGATTGCAATAGAAAGTAAGATCAACCCTAAGAAGTTCTTTAAGTACCTTAATAACAAAAAAATGAGAAAAGTAAATATAGGACCCTTTCAGTGTGATATTGGTAGGCAGATTATTGGAGATAAGAAAAAGGGCAGATGTATTAAACAAATTATTTGCCCCTGTGTTTACCAGGGAAGAATCAATTTCATTGCAGGTGTTAGTGCCGCAGGAGGAAGCCACAACCTCCATATTAATGAACAATTGGTGTAACTAAGGAAGAAGTTCATAAGCGGCTTGAAAAAATTAAAGTAAACAAGGCACCTGGCCCCGATGGCATACATCCAAGAGTTCTCAAGGAGTTAAGCTCAGTAATAGCCAAACCATTATATTTAATATTCAAGGACTCCATTTCCACAGGCTCAGTACCACAAGTTTGGCGTAAAGCAGATGTGGTGCCTATATTTAAAAAGGGAGCTAGATCACAACTGGGGATTTACAGACCTGTAAGCCTGACTTCAATAGTGGGGAAACTACTTGAAGGTTTAATATGGGATAATATTCAGGAATACCTAATGGAAAACAAAATTATTAGTAATAGTCAGCATGGATTTATGAAGGATAGATCTTGCCAAACTAACCTTATTTGTTTCTTTGAGGAGGTAAGTAGGAATTTAGACCAGGGTAATGCAGTTGATGTGGTCTACTTAGATTTTGCAAAGACTTTTGATACGGTTTCACACAAGAGGTTGGTGTACAAAATAAAGAAAATTGGACTTAGTAATAATATATGCACCTGGATTGAAAACTGGTTAAAGGACAGACAACAGAGGCTTGTCATAAATGGAACTTTTTCAGGATGGGTTAAAGTCGTGAGTGGAGTACCTCAGGGATCGGTACTGGGACCCCTGCTTTTTAACTTGTTTATTAATGACCTTGAGGTTGGCATCGAGAGCAATGTCTCCATCTTTGCTGATGATACTAAATTGTGTAAGGTAATAGAATCAGAGCAGGATGTAATTTCTCTTCAGGAGGACTTGGAGAGACTGGAAACGTGGGCAGGTAAATTGCAGATGAGGTTTAATACAGATAAATGTAAGGTTATGCATTTGGGATGCAAGAATAAACAGGCGACTTACAAATGAAATGGGGATAAATTGGGGGAATCCTTGATGGAGAAGGATTTAGGAGCGCTTGTAGACAGCAGACTTAGCAATACAGGCGGTCCTCGTTTTACGACGTTTCGTTTTACGACGAACGGCTTATCCGACACTAGTCAATGCATCCCTATGGCCTGTTTTACGACGCCCGAACGGCTTATCCGACGCTCTTACGACGCTTTAAAAAATTGCGGCAATTGTCCAATCAGAAGGCTGCAGGCTAGGGAAATCATTCTGAACAGTCTGTGTGAAGGTTTAGTGGTGTATTTTAGGCCCTAACCATGGCTGATAAAAGCAAAAAGCAAAGTGCTGTTACTCCAAAAAGGAATAGAAAATCTATTACTTTGGAGACCTAACAAAACATAATAAAGCGCTCTGAGAAAGGAGAGACGAACACAGAAATTGGACGTGCCTTGGATATACCTCGCACAACTATTGTGACAATAATCAAAGACAAGGCAAGAATCTTGGAACAGATTAAGGGCTCAGCACCTATGCAAGGTACAACAATAAGGCAACGTGCTGGGCATATTGCTGAGGTAGAATAACTCCTCATCATATGGCTGGAAGATCAATCCCAGCGTCATGTGCCTATTAGTTTAGCCTTAATTCAGGCCAAGGCTTTGAGTCTGTATGAGGACATTAAGCAACAGCATGGAGAAGGGACCACTGAGGAAACGTTCACTGCAAGTAAGGGCTGGTTTATGCGGTTTAAAGAGAGGGCAAACTTGCATAACATTAAAGTGACCGGTGAAGCTGCTAGTGCTGATGAGGAGGCAGCTAAAACCTTCCCTGTTACATTGGCCAAAATTATAGAGGATGGTGGCTATTGCGCACGTCAAGTGTTCAATGTTGATGAGACTGGGCTCTACTGGAAGAAAATGCCCAGTAGAAGCTACATTGCAAAAGAGGAAAAATCAATGCCTGGGTTTAAAGTTGCAAAGGACAGGCTGACTCTTCTGCTTGGATCAAATGCTGCAGGTGATTTCAAACTAAAACCTTTACTTGTTTATCATGCAGAAACCCTAGGGCACTCAAGGGTTATGCAAAGAGCACACTTCCAGTGATTTGGAAGTCCAACCGTAAGGCATGGGTAACAGGGAGCCTTTTTGAGGACTGGTTCCAGCATCAATTTATCCCAGCTGTACAATTATATTGCATGAACCAGAACCTTGATTTTAAAGCATTGCTGCTCCTGGACAATGCTCCTGGCCATCCCGTGTTCCTGGATGACCATCATCCAAACGTCATGGTGGTGTTCATGCCCCCCAACACCACCTCATTGATACAGCCGATGGACATGGGGTTATCGCTTCCTTCAAAGCCTACTATCTTAGGCGAACATTTGCCCAGGCCATCAGAGCAACTGATGTGAAAGTGGTCCAACCTTAAAAGAATTTTGGAAGGGTTACAACATTCTCCATGCAGTAAGAAACATCGGAGAGGCATGGAATGAGGTCAAACAATCCAATTTAAATGGAGTTTGGCGTAATTTGGGCCCTGATTTTGTGTCTGATGTCCAAGGCCTTACAGAGACTGTTGCAGAGGTTACAGAAACTGTTTTGCAAATGGCCAGAGATCTCAACTTCGAGGTGGAAACCGAGGATATTGAGGAGTTGCTCGCCTCATATTCTAACGAGTTGAGCAATGAAGACCTGATGCAATTAGAAGAGCAAAAAAATGCTGAAGAGGAGGCCCACCAATCTGCTGATGTGGCACAGCCACAGCCACGTAAATCATTGTCAACCAAAATTTTGGCTGCAGCATTCAAGCACATTGATAGCGTACTGGCCATATTTGAGGACAATGACCCTAACATTGAACGGAGTTCAACAGTCAGTCGTGTGGTGTCTAACCAAGTCAACTGCTATAGAGAGATCTACACGCTGAAAAAGAAAGGATCTGTCCTGACTTCAATGAAGAGATTCTTCAAGAGGCCGAAACCTTCAAGTCCACCTACATCACCTCCAAAAAGTCCGTTGTCTGTTGAAGATCCCCCCCACCCCAATCATCTTCCTCCAATAATTGATGTTTTTTTTTTTTTTGCTCATGTACATTTCTGTACAGAATACAGCATAGTTTTATTTTTATAGTTTTATTTTACAGTTCTGGAATCAATAAATATAATGTTTCCATCATAATCTATGTGTGTGCTGCATATCTTATTGCTTGAGTAACATTTTCTGTGTATTTTAGCATTAAAAATGCCTTCAGGAACGGAACGTTTGATTTAAACAGTGTTCCTATGGGAAAACGGGTTTCGCTTTACGACGCTTCGCTATCCGACGCCATTTTGAGTAACGCATTTTGTCGGATAACCGAGGACCGCCTGTAGTGCCCAAAGTCATGCAGTAGCTGCAAAGGCAAACTAGATCTTATCTTGCATTAAACGGGCAATGAATGGAAGGGAAGTAAACATAAACATGCTTTACAAAGCATTAGTAAGAATATGAGCCTTGAATATGGAGTACAATTTTGGGCACCACTCCTTAGAAAAGACATTATGGAACTAGAGAGAGTGCAGAGAAGAGCCACCAAATTAATAAAGGGGATGGGCAATCTAACTTATGAGGAGAGGCTAGCTAAATTAGATTTATTTACATTAGAAAAGAGGTGTCTAAGAGGGGATATGATAACTATGTACAAATATATTCGGGGACAATACAAAGCGCTTTCAAAAGAACTATTCATCCCACGGGCAGTACAAAGGACTCAGGGCCATCCCTTAAGTTTGACAAGAAAGGCGTTTTCACCAGCAACAAAGGAAAGGGTTCTTTAGAGTAAGGGCAGTTCAAATGTGGAATTCATTACCCATGGAGACTGTGATGGCAGATACAATAGATTTGTTCAAAAAAAGGTTAGACATCTTTTTAGAAAGGAAATGTATACAGGGATATACCAAATAAGTATACATGGGAAGGATGTTGATCCAGGGATTAATCCGATTGCCAATTCTTGGAGTCAGGAAGGAATTTGTTTTCCCCTTATGAGATATCATTGGATATCTGGGTTTTTTTCTTTGCCTTCCTCTGGATCAATAAGTAAGTATAGATATAGAATAAAGTATCTGTTGTCTAAATTTAGCATAGGTTGAACTTGATGGACGTACAGCAGAGGCTGCGACTATTCTAACACAAACCATTGGCAATCGCCAAAAAGACCCAGGTACATTCTGGATACATGCCTTAAACTAGCCCCAGCATTTGTGCATTGATTAATAGCCCATCAGATTAACAGCGGGGGTCCCTGGCAGTCCCATTCAAACTGAATGAGACTGCCTGGGACCCCTGCTGTGTTAATTCTATGGGTCATTAGTCAATGCAGAAATGCCTTAAACTTGCCTTAAACTAGCCCAGCACATACCCAGAATGTAACCGGGCTAGTTTAAGGCAAGCTTTAGAATAGTCGTGGTCTCGTCTGTACGTTTTTTTTCAACCTCATCTACTATGTAACTATGTAACTATATCATTTTAGATTTATTCTGCTCAGTGAATTTATCTTTTAATGTTGAAGTGCAGATTTCTGCCTGAGTTTGGTATGCTTTTGACAGATGTGAAGTTTTGATATGCTCATATTTAAAAGGCAACCCAAGCCGTTTTGTTATTTGTTATTTTTTTTTTTTTAAATACAGAATTGAAACATGGGGTCACCGTATCTGAAACCCATTCATTTCAGCTCGGGGGACCCCCTGCTTCTGGAGATACTTACCTCTGTAGTGGGTGCCTTTAGCCATGCCAGGGTTTACTATAGGGCTGCTTTTCTAAACTCCCGGGCCTTGTGGACCAATAGGAAGCTGTGACGTCATCAGGTTCAGCTTCCAATTGTCCCATGTGACGAGGAAGCTGAAACCTGCAGAGATACCAGAACCCCCTTCCGAGATGAGCATCTCTGGAAGCAGGGGGTCCCCAGAGCCGACATTAAGGGGGTACAGCCCCGGAGACCCCCTGCTTCAAACCTGTATTAAAAAAGGAAGAAAAAAATGGCTTGGATTGCTCCTTTAATTACTTTGTAGATCTAATTAAATATTTTCATTATAAAAGTGTTGTAAATTGCACTAATTTAACTTGAAAAACACATGCAGAAAAGAATGTTGATTTTGGCAATTAGTGTTTAAAATATCTTTGCTCTAGATATATATCTTGTTATTCATGTTTATAATAAAAAATTTTATTGCAGCTGGCTTAAATGTGTTGATTGTTTTTAGTTATCTCGATAAGTGGATGGATTTGTTAGGATAATTATTTATTATACCTAATTATCGTAATGCAAAACTATATACAGTATTTGCTGTTTTGTGTTGTATTGTATGGAAGGTCTTAATAATAAACATATATCTTAATAGGAACTGGATTTTATTTTTGTAAAATACTTTAAAAGAGAATTGTCACGTGCTCTACAACTTTAATTTGTGTTGTTGAGTATGTTGGACTTCCTTTAGACATTAACCTTGCCAGTTCAGCTCTGTACACACCAATGTACTGTGGATATGAACCATTGCAACAACTGTCATGTAACCAGCATAATATCATTGTATTTACTGTCATCTGTTTGACAAGCAAGACTAGGGACTCAGAAAGCATCCTAGTAGTAGCAGTCCAGAGGAGAGGCATGGTGTTGAAATTATTGGCATTTGAATACCTGCCATATTTCTAGTAACATCAGTCAGCACAGGTTTTGGATATTTAAAGGAGCAATTCAAGCCAGTTTTACTTTCTTTAATTTTCTAATATAGGTTTGAAACATGGGGTCTCCGGTGCTGAACCCCGTTAATTTTAGTTCTGGGGACCACCTGCTTCCATAGATACAGTATTTACCTCCGAAGTAGGTGCCGGTATCTCCTGCAGTTTTCTGCAGTATAAAGCTCCTGGTCGCATGGGACAATAGGAAGCCGCAGCAGGTGACGTCACAAGTTCCTATTGGTCCGCAGGGCCCGGGAGCTTTGAAAAGCAGCCATATAGTGAACCCTGAAGTGGCTACCGGCACCTACTACGGAGGTAAGTACCTCTGGGAACAAGGGGATCCCAGAGTTGAAATTAATGGGGTTCAGCTCCGGAGGCCCCCTGATTCAATCCTGTATTAAAAAAAAACAAAAAATGGCTTATATATTGAGAAAGATCTAAAAAAAAGAATAACATCCGTGGTTCAATTTGTCTTAATGACCTGGGTCATTTAGTAGCCGTACCAGAACATCTAACTGTGTAATAGAAAATGCGTACTAAATAACAGAAGGATATACACTGATTTCAAACTTGCACTGATTTGAAGCTGTCTTATAGAGTAGTTGGTAAGAAAAAAAGGCCTCTGAAATATTGTTTTACATCAACATTTCTCTGGACTAGAAATCATTTATGATAAAAGCACACAGTTTGAATGAACAGGCAAATCCAAGGTGAGATGTAAAAAAACAAATGTATCTTATGGTCAGAGTATACAAATGTCACTTTTTATTCGGTATTACCCAATGTTTTAGAAAGGCAATCACCCCAGTTTTAAAATGACACAATGTTACTCATGATTATGTATTTTTTAAATATAGGAATACACTCCGTTATTAATGTAGATTCAAAAACCTCATTCTGTTTGTTCATAACAAATCATAACAAAAATACAGCTAAGATTTTAGAACATTAGTGAAAATAAATTTTACACCCGTTTGGGGGGTAGAAATATCTAACTGGTTATGCTTTCACTGATACTGTTCTACGTTAATTCCCCTCTTTTTGTCATTTTAACTGTACACAACATAAACTCCCATTATTGCCTGTAGTAGTTTCTTATCAAATGATCTTCTAGTGACTGCACAAATGTTTATCATACAGTACTTGCATACAGTATAATGGATCGACCGCACGCTCTACCTTCTACCGAGAAACTGAGTAAAACATTAAGCCAGGTGTAGATTCCCACTGGCCTCTTTAGCAGTCTGTCACCTGTGGTGGTTGCTAATAACCTCAGTCAGTATTTAGTCAATAGTCCTAGTCACTCAGAGAATGTATAGGTGTTTCTACATCATTAGAGGGCTTTTTATACTGCAAAGAATAAGGCCTGGGACATAGTAGATAGGGCTGTGCTGAGCTTTAACAGCTGCTTCCGCATGCGTGCGGAGGCTGAGAAATTCTGAGCAGACAGGCAAATTTTAAATTTGCCGCTCAGGGAAGTGGAGGAGCGGTCACGTGACCGCGCACATCCAATGGGAGCGAGGGACTAGCCCCACTTCCCGCCACGCCTTTGCCCCGCCCCGCCCCCAAAGCGTGCTCACCGCCTCGTCTGCCAGGACACCTAAAAGCTCAAGTTTGAGCAGGCGAGGCAGAGCAGGAGCGCTGATCAGTGCGGCCCGAGGCACCATGCCCGAGGCCTAAGACGGGCGAAGAATGTCCAGTACCACAAATAATTATGAAGTTCACTTTGTAGCCCAAACCATTGTAATTTTTGTTTTAAAATGTAAAAAGTATAAACATGGGAGAAAAACATTTCGATGTGGATCCACAACTGTTAATTGCTGAGATCTTTTCTGTTACTTAAAAAAGCAACACTTCAGTAATTTGGGTGTTTGATAAAATGAGATTCAAATGCATTTTGTATTTTTAACCTGTGCAACACTTTTTTTTTTTTTTTTTTTGTTTTGTACATTTTTCATTCAGGGGAAAATTACCTACCAAAAGGCATGTTTCTGTTTTATACTTAATTGTGTAATTGAAAAAGTTGTTCAACGATGACTTATCCTGTTATCTATATGATATGAACATAGTCAGAAAAAAATATTTCCAGAATGTATTTAAAGCCAGCTCATGAAATATGAGGGAACGTTTATTTTTCATAAAATCTTAAGAGGCCTATTCATTAAACTGATATAACTGCGTTTCAAGATGGCTGTTTTCGCCCGGATTTGCCTCTTGGCATATTCATTAGGTCTTATTGCATGTCTAAACGCTATCTGGTTGCAGCTGTGCAATTTCATACAATATGCAAATGGTACAAACTCGTTAAATTACATATTCATGGGCTATTATTCAAGCTGTGTGTTTGAAGATCGACCGTAAAGTCACAGCCAGAAATCTTGCCTCCCTCAGGTAGGAGAATGAGATTGAGAGAAGAAATTTAGGGGAGTGCCTTTTGAGTTCTATAGCTCCCAATAGATTATCCCATACTTCACATTTTAAGATGCTTGGAAAATTTGCAAATGTAAAATATCCTCACTCTAGTACAGGCCTGCACAACTCGTTAAGCGAGAAGGGCCGAACTGCTCCAAGGAAATTTTTTTTGGGCCACACGGGTAAAATCATCATCATCATCATCATCATCATCATCATCATCATCATCATCATCATCATCATCATCATCATCATCATCATCATCTCTTCTCCAGCACCTCTCATCATCATCATCCTCATATATCTCCCCCAGCACCCCTCATCATCATCCTCATATCTCCCCCAGAACCCCTCACTATCAACCTTTGCGATACTCCCCATCTATCTCTCATACCCCCATCTCTCCCCCTCACCCACACACATAATACTCCCCCTCCACATCAAACACACAATACCCCCCTGCACACCACACACATCCCACCCCCCCTGCACCTCACATCCTTCTCCCCCGTGCACCTCACATCATTCTCCCCCCCTGCACCTCACATAATTCTCCCCCCCTGCACCTCCAATGACCCTCCCCTGTACCTCCAATGACCCTCCCCTGCACCTCCAATGACCCTCCCCTGCACCTCCAATGACCCTCCCCTGCACCTCCAATGACCCTCCCCTGCACCTCCAATGACCCTCCCCTGCACCTCCAATCACCCCCCTCTGCACCTCCAATCACCCCCCTCTGCACCTCCAATCACCCCCCTCTGCACCTCCAATCACCCCCCCGCACCTCCAATCACCCCCCCTGCACCTCCAATCACCCCCCCTGCACCAACAATCACCCCCCTGCACCTCCAATCACCCCCCCTGCACCTCCAATCAACCCCCCTGCACCTCCAATCAACCCCCTGCACCTCACATCACCCCCCCTACATCACCCCCCCTACATCACCCCCCCCTGCACATCACCCCCCCCTGCACATCATCCCCCCCTTCACATCACCCCCCCTTCACATCACCCCCCCTGCACCTCACATCACCCCCTGCACCTCACATCACCACCTCACATCACCCCTCCTGCACATCACCCCCCCTTCACCTCACCCCCCCTTCACCTCATCCCCCTTTCACCTCACTCCCCCTTCACCTCACCCCCCCTTCACCTCACCCCCCCTTGCACATCACCCCCCCTTGCACATCAAACCCCCCTCCTCTTGCACATCAACCCCCCTCCCCTTGCACATCAACCCCCCCTCCCCTTGCACATCAACCCCCCCTCCCCTTGTATATCACCCCCCTCCCCTTGCACATCACCCCCCCTCCCCTTGCACATCACCCCCCCCTCCCCTTGCACATCACCCCCCTCCCCTTGCACATATCCCCCTGCACATAACATCACCTCCTCGCCTCCGATCACGGTGGACGGTGGACTGCGCGCGCTCGCAAGCAGCGGGCACCGGAAGTGCCGCACTTGAGAGCGGGCTCGGCTTCCCCGGGGAGGAAGGGGATAGCGGGCTCGGCTCGTGGGGGGAGGGAGAGCGGGCTCGGCTCACGGGGGGAGGGAGAGCGTGCTCGGCTCGCGGGGGGAGGGAGAGCGGGCTCGGCTCGCGGGGGGAGGGAGAGCGGGCTCAGCTCGCGGGAGGAGGGAGAGCGGGCTCGGCTCGCGGGGGGATGGAGAGCGGGCTCGGCTCGCGGGGGGAGGGAGAGCGGGCTCAGCTCGCGGGGGGAGGGAGAGCGGGCTCGGCTCGCGGGGGGGGAGAGCGGGCTCGGCTCGCGGGGGCAGAGAGAGGGGGCTCGGCTCGCGGGGGCAGGAAAAGGGGGCTCGGGAGGAGGAGGAGGAAAGCAGCCGCGGGCCGCGTGTTGTGCAAGCCTGCTCTAGTAAAAGCCCTATTTCGCCTACATGAGGGAGGTGAGGTTTCTGACTTTCCGGGTGGTATTACAGCAAATTGGGAGAGACATATAGTACAAATACCTCGAAAATGCCAGATTCTTATCTCGTTAAATTGCACGCCATTTTCAGCAATTTTGCATTAACAATATCGGAGCTTAAAGCTGCAGACCAAGCAAAAATGTGTGGGTTTTTTTCATAAATTATTTCTGTACTATACTAAAATACTTGTAGCATTTAAAAAAAAAAGTCTCTGACATTTTTAATGTATTATAATGTAACAAGCATTTTTAGTTTCTATAGCAACCATTTACAAAGTCACATCCCCTTCCTCTTCTGAAACCGGCTCAGGCACACCCCTTTTTGAGCCCTGCCCTCCAAGTAGTGCACCAATTGTATCTAGTGATTGCCTGGTCACATGATCTTCCCACAGCACTTTGCATCTTTGGCTGCACTGACAGCCATTTAGTGAACCCCTGAGCTGAATCTTCTCCGATCGATCACAGGAGAACGGATTGATCGGCAACTTAGCTAATTACTTATCATTGTGTGGATTGTATTGATGCACATATTAAAATGAAAAAAGAAACAGCAGCTTGAACTGCTGCTTTAAGGCCGCTATTATAGCGTCTACGACGGCTCCGCAGCCAAAACAATTACCTGCATTCCGTGAAGGGGCACATAGTGCGTGCGACCGTGCGGAGGCGCGACAGAGAGACAGAATCCCGGAGAGACAAATTCATTTTTCTCTCCATGCGATGGCCGCGTCATGTGAAGCGGTTCAGCCAATGAGGGCGAACTGCTCACGTGGTGTCACGGGCCACACCTCCACCACACCCCCTGTCGCCTGCATACAGTGCAGGTTTCACGCGCAACTCGCGAGTGACGTTACGTGGTCGCGCGCTCCCTGTTTTGGCCACAATAATCACGGCCTAAGGCAGCAAGCCCGGCTGCTTGTATTTTTTACAGCATTGAAACCGCCTCCTTCCCGAGCTGTACCATGTTATTTCCAGCTTCGGGGGCCCACTGGTTTCCAAGGTACTTAGCAGTAAAGTTAACAATGTCTCTGCCCCTCCACGAGAACGACTTGGGCGTTCACATCTTTCATGTCCCATGATATAATAGCAAGCTGCAACATTTTCCGTTGCGACTTACTATTGGACAGCAATTAAATGTGATGTCGCGTTGCTATGGCAATGTGATGTCAGAACGCCAGAAACCAAGGTAAGGGGGGGAAGGCGTGGAGAAGAGGACAGCCGGCAGGGGGGCGCAGGGGGAAAAGATTGCGCTCCACTGGTCTAAGTCAAACTTCTTTGCGTTTTGACACTGAAATTGTACTATGATTTTTAATTAAAAACATCACCGTCACAAATAGCAATTTCTGTGACAAAACGGTGACAAAAGACAAAGAAGTTTCACTTAAAATGCGCGTGCTCGGCACACACTTTTTTTTTATTTAGAAGAGGTCTGATGACTGCTCGGCACTAAACGGATTCACATATCCTAATAGAACAAATAAAAAGGACCCATATAAGAAAGTGAATAGATGTGTCAATGCAACAAGTATATTATACATACTGGAAACCGTGGAAAATGTGCACATTTAAAGAGGGTAAATATGAAAATTCTAGGTACACTTTATTACTGGTCACCATTTTGTTCCTTTGTTGCACGATAACGTTTTAAGTGACTGATACTGATGGCATTTGTCCTACGTGATAGACAGTAATGAAAAATAGCAATATATATATACTATATATATAAAGCATACATTACCAGCAAAGGTAAGGAGACAACAGCACTCAGAAGGTATAAGCAGCTATAAACTGTATTAAAGAAACTTGCACATATATCCAACGTTTCGGTCCGCTGAACGGGACCTTCCTCAGGGAGCTGAGGAAGGTCCCGTTCAGCGGACCGAAACGTTGGATATATGTGCAAGTTTCTTTAATACAGTTTATAGCTGCTTACACCTTCTGAGCGCTGTTGTCTCCTTACCTTTGCTGGTAATGTATGCTGTATTATTTTTTATGACATAAGCACAAGGTCATTATATCACTACACGAGTGCTAGAAATCCATGATTTGTGTGTATATATATATATATATTATATATATATATATATACACACAAATCATGGATTTCTAGCACTCGTGTAGTGATATAATGACCTTGTGCTTATGTCATAAAAAATAATACAGCATATATATATATATATATATATATATATATATATATATATATATATATATATATATATATACATATATATATATATATATAATATATATATATATTCGATTTCATCTGTAAATCAAGATTTATTTTGCTTTGGTTTCTAAATGAGGCTTGACTTTGTTGCGTGATACCTATATAAAGATATATTTAGCAATTTTTAGGTTACGAAAAGTTTACAACTGATCAAGAATGACTTACTTTTTCTTTCATATAAGTAATTAAATTATTCTTTGACTTTAATAATTATCATGTGATTTACTGTATATTAAGCAATTGTAATTTCTATGAAAGCATACAGATATATTGTTTATATGAATTCTAATAAATTGGTTGCTCTCTCTTTTCTCGTGTCATAAATGTTTTTATTACTAAATGTCTGGTTAATCTAAAATGTAAAACAAAGGCTAATTTGTTAGTAAATTGTTTAATTTTGTTTTCATTGTGTGTAGGGAAACGCGCTTCAGTTGAAATTTTATGAATAGCCTTTCAGTACTATTCCCCATATTGTTTTATATGTACCTAATCCGGTTTTCTTTGAGAAAGAAATTAGAAGTGCCTCTATAAGAAGTAAAGCATTCAATATATTGCTCTGTATTTGATGACAGCAGTACAGTATGTTATATATTTAATGCTCTGTATTTGATGACAGCAGTACAGTATGTTATATATTTAATGCTCTGTATTTGATGACAGCAGTACAGTATGTTATATATTTAATGCTCTGTATTTGATGACAGCAGTACAGTATGTTATATATTTAATGCTCTGTATTTGATGACAGCAGTACAGTATGTTATATATTTAATGCTATGTTCTCGTTTAATATTCTATGCAAGCGTCTGAACTTTTCTTTTTACAGTAGCATTGGTTCCCAACTTCTGCCCTAAAGGACTCCCGACAGGCTAGGATTTAAGGAACTCCCCGCATGAGCACAGGTAGTTCACTCAAAATGTGTCCAGTAATGGAGCCACCTGTGCTCATGCGGGAATTAAAACCTACATTCATAGTGATACTTGAGGACTGGAGTTGTGAGCCACTGCAGTAGAGCATTTGTGAGTGTGTATTTCTTCACATGTAAGACCTTTTATTTGTGTTTCTATGAAAAAAACCTTTGTAGTCAAAAGTCAAAATGACTTAAATGAAATAGAAAAACCCCAGTGCACCGTTGGTGTTAAAGGTTCTATGAATTCATTGAGAGGCTCTATTAGTAAAGTGATATTAATTGTGTTATTTTAACATTTAGAATGCAGAAATGTCTTCACTAATCTCCTCATTAAGAAAACAGCTGCATAATTCCCAGGAATCTCAACGGCAGAAAGTAGGCGAAATTGCCAGTAAAGACATCCTCATAACAAAACGTCAGTCTGATCTGCTGCTGTTAGAAAACAATAAAGACTCTCTGGAAAATGAGGTAACACAATGTCTGATCCCTAATATTTATAATGTTTGGTTTTTTTTGATGGCAAATGATTATTAGGCATTGAAATCCGCTTCTTCAACAGGAAGAAGTTGCTCATTGTACTTTTACTGAAACACTTCTTTTAGATTAATCTAGAACATATGAGAGCATTAGCAAACCAGCAACCAACATTCTTGTTTGTTTTTCACTTGAGCCTTGTTTTGACTGGCTGCAGTTATTTTTGTGCACACTACGCGTATATTGTACTGATTTTTAGTAGTCTGCATGAAAAACATCTGATTTTTGCAATTAAACTTTGGTCCTCTAGGCTAGGAGGTCCCTTGAATTACTGAATATTTCTCTTCAATAATGGTCAGGTGAATCGGTGGCAGTGTCTTTGCAACCACAAGACATCATTGTTTTTCTCTGCAGCTAAGGCTGCACAATCTTGAAAAGAGCAAACTAACGCAGTCCTCGTGTGTATTCCTGGGAAGAAAGGGGCACGCTGTAGCAGAACTTATTCTTGTTAGAAAGTGTCAAAAGTCATGATCCGTCAACTTCTATAGAGACTGCCTAATACTGATACATATCTTGCCACACCTGGCTCTTCATGTGTCC
Organism: Ascaphus truei; assembly: GCF_040206685.1. NCBI lineage: Eukaryota > Metazoa > Chordata > Amphibia > Anura > Ascaphidae > Ascaphus > Ascaphus truei. The sequence continues at coordinate 89,118,670 of NC_134484.1, read as the reverse complement.
TTTGAAGAAGTGCCAGGTGTGCTGCGAACCAAGCCAGGATTGAGCAGTTGGGGTTATTGTAGCGGTCTGCTGTTCCATATGCCTAGCTTTTTACAACATTTCAGTTGTTTTACTGTACATTTCTTCTGCAGACTGCAACTTCATTCTCAAAAATACACTAAAACAGTGAATTGCTTGTTCTTTTAATGGTTTGGGATAAAACATGTAATGCCATGTTTCTAACATAGATGATTTTATCATTGACATTCATCAATACAAAACTCCACTAATCTAGCAATGGTATTGGTTGACACAGGATGAAACTTGTTCTATTGTGTTTACATTCAAAATTAATTGTTTTATTCCCAAACAATCATGTATGCTAATTTTTGAAGAATGAGACATCTGAATACGAAAACTTTAACAAAACTGGAGTTATGAATTGTTATTCCTTTATGCTTTGTATTGCTTACAGTGTAATATAAAAACAAAAAACAATTATGTTTGAAAGGGATCTGCTTTTCCACATCTTTTAACGCACACCGCTACTGTACCTCAGGACGACTGGAGGTACAGATTTCCCAGCACCATGTTAATTTTTGTATACCTGGACCCAACACAATTCAGGCGCATATATTATATTTTTAACTTTCTTTTGACTCTAGGTTTTGTTGCATTAATCATTCACTTTTATTGACTAGAGTCATTTAGCACTAAAGGGATTCAATGCCAATGTCTTCTGTAGTAAAGGATACAGTTGCTAAACTTTTTAATGGACAAAAAAAGCCTGAATGTTTGTTAGGTTTGTGTATACAGTAGATTTCTGTGCTTATTTTTGGCCTCTTTAGCTTTTGCGCGATAGTATTTCTGCTATTCATATCTTATTTTTTCCCGTTTTAAATGACGGGGGGGGAAAAAACAGAGCTTCAAAAATGCCTAGGCATTCATTTTAGTTGTTATTCCTTTTAAATCCTGAGATTTGCATAAGATATTCTACATATTTTCCTTATGAGGGACTTCACTGCTAATGATTTGGGGTATTATAGTTCAATTTCCTCCTGTTATGCCTACTGGAAAAATATTTGGTGAATAAGGCAGTGTATGGGTAACATATGAATCTTATAGCTGAGCAATTTCCTTCGTCTGTGAATTGTATATCTCTTTCCAGCTGTGTAGAAAGCAATGAAACAGGTTATTCTTGAAATGTGCTTTGAAAATGTAAATTGTTTTGTAACTTCACAATGGTACGTGGCAAAATTTGAAGTTACTGAGATGCTCTGAACAAATTATTCGTTGAACTATGCAGTACTTGAGGGCAAAGAAAAATATTGTATGTCCCTCTAGCATTTGCCTTTGTTTTCAAAACTTACAATTGTTTAGGAGAGGTTACAGTTGTAGATGGTTTTTATCTAGTATAGACTGTTGTCCTTTTGTTTGAAACCCTTGATGACTAAAATACGCTGGGCTTTATCATGACCATATTGAACCTCGTCTTTATATCATTTAATTACTATTCTTTAACAGACAGGTAATTAAAATGTCATGCCCAACTCCACATGAATGAACAAGCGGTGCCTCATACATTCAAGGACATTTAGAAATATATTGCTAAAACTGCAGTCTTGGACTGACATCATTTCAAAACCCAATTTCTTCCCTGAGGAGCTACCAATAGGAAACATTAATAGGATAATTGGAGATTGTACGCTATAATTACTAAAGGTGGTAGTGTGTCCCAGCTTGCTGTTTAAACCATTTTGTTGCAAGTTCCCTGATTTTGGTTTGTGAGGACTAATATTTAAGATAGCTACGGGCAATTTAAAAAGTAAGTGGCAAAGGGGCATGACCAGGGAGGCTGCCAGGCGGTTCCCCTCTCCCCCCGCCCTGTACCCACATGTAACGTACGAATAAAGACAGGAAACAGGAACTGGAGGTAAAATAGCCGCAGCTATTTATTTATACAGAAAACCTAAGAGCCACTCTCTGCCAGAGTTCTCCTTTGACAGGAGGGGGAGGGGACAGTCAGCTGGCCCTCGCACCGCTGACCTAGTGTCCCTACGCGAGCGGGCTCTCAAGGTCATGGATAAATGACCTTGCCCACTTGTACTCCCCCCGGGCTCAAACAGCCCAGCTCCCAGTCTGGCAAGAACAAGCAGCTACCCCCCAAGAGCCGTCGCGACAAAGGCAAAACTGACCCCTCCTGCTTATAACCTCGTTCCTTTCATTTTCAGCAAAGTATCAGCATTTTATACTGCAACAGAACACAGTAACATTAACACCGCATACTATACATATGTCCACCTTATAGGGTGGCATTGCTGAACAATGGCACTGCTAAACATTTCGCTGCCGGTTGTTACATGATTTCCCTACACTACCTAAGGGGATGAGTGGGTGGGAATCGTTTAGCGGGCAGCAAAGAGGCCGTGCTGCCCGCCAGCCTGGCCTTACATACGCCCTCTGGAAACTTCTCCCCTGGGTGAGGGAGGGAGGTGTGAGGGCAGGCCAGCGAGGGGAAGGCCAGCCCTCCGGTCATGAGACCCCCCTGCCTATGGCTAGGGGGGTCGCTTGACCAGGGAGGCTGCCAGATGTTTCCCCTCTCCCCCCGCCCTGTACCCACATGTAACGTATGAATAAAGACAGGAAACAGGAACTGGAGGTAAAATGAACGCGGCTATTTATTTATACAGAAAACCTAAGAAGGGTAAATGCCACTCCCTGCCAGAGTGCTCCTTTGACAGGAGGGGGAGGGGATGGTCAGCCAGCCCTCGAACCGCTGACCTCATGTCCCCTACGTGAGTGGGCTCTCGAGGTCATGGATAAATGACCTTGACCACTCGTACTCCCCCCGGGCTCAAACAGCCCAGCTCCCAGTCTGGCAAGAACAAGCACCTAACCCCCAAGAGCCACCACCAATGGGCCTATTTAACCCCCCTTAAACTAGGCCCTTACCGACAACCATGCCAGAACCCTCTCCAAACCTTCCTGCAAACTGTTGTTAAACAGGTCTATCCTGATATCCGAAGGAGAAACAGGTGCGCAAATCACATCAGGACATGTAAAAGAAAGTAGAAACACAAAATAGTGCAATATTGTCTAATCCAACAAGATAGCTTCAATGCTGGAAGTTCTATAGAATTTGCACTCACGTGTTTAACGTGAAGTAAAAGCGTTGTGGTTGTTCAAAGTTACCAACTTATATCCCCAGACAGGTACTCCAGATCCACATAGAGAGGGGGAAATTCCATACACAAAAAAAGGGGGAAAGCAAAATAGTATAGTACTGTTTTTAATGTTAAAAACACAAAGTATTCCACTTACATAAGTACCTTTGTTTGTGAGCATTCAGACCACATTGGGTCATAGGGTCAGACAAGATATTCACAGCAACAGCATCCGCTCCATGGCTGTCACAGCAGGTGGTACTGGGCTGATTAAAGTTGTCCTCCACTCTAGATGTCATCAACAAGGGCTCCTTTAGTGGTCACTGATATCACCCAACACATGTTTCCACTGCAAAGTCTTCATCAGGGGCTAATCTAACTTCCCTCTCTGTATCCCTCCCTTAAATAGTCTCCCCGCGTTAATTTTCAAAATTTGCGAGGCGTCATGACGTCATCACGTCACGCGACGCATCCCGTGACGCGTCATCATGCAACCATTTGCATATTCATATCTATCAATGCTCTGTAAAGCTCAGTGGCATTCTTACTATCCTGATATCCGACATGTGGAACCCATCTGCCCTGAGTAACCCCCCTGAGCCCGAATCGAAATCCGGATGTCTGATTTCCCCAGCCCCCGTACTGCGCCATGAACTTGCCTACTGCCCTATTCACCTTCTGCGCCCCATCTACCGCACGTGGTGCTCGAAGCCGCAGTTATTGTTTGAGCACTGGCCATTATTGAAAACCCCGGCCTGACTATCTCCCTGCCTGCCCGAAATGACTGTCGGGCTTCCACCACCCGGACCCTCCTTGAAAGGGTGCCGACTTGTCTGACACGCCAACCCAATTAATCCAAAGGCCCATCTCTTTCATGTCCCATGATATTTTACCTTTGTGCAAAGCCATTTTCTGCCATAACTTTACATCACCAGCCCATACCGCCGTGCCTCTGTTGGGCATGCCCAATCATATCCAAGTATTTAAAAAGGGACCGAACATAAGTGGGGGGCCTTCTCCCCGATTACCCCGACCAGGATTCTGAACGTGCGGGACCAATTGACAAATGTGCGCGGGAAGACACGTCTCTCAATGTCGTCTTTCCTAGTGTTTCCTTTCTTGAATGGTCGCGCCAGCGCTTGCTTCTCTGTAATCTGGTAGCCAGGATAAGAGCTCTATGTATTCCCCTGACCAAGTTTTTTACCTCTCTTCCTTAGTCAACTGCGCGCCTAATGTTTTGGCAATACATAAGTTCGCATCCGCCAAAGCCTCATCTGAGACCGCCCCCCCTCCCGCCGATGACAGAGCAACTGCAGTGCCAACGACTCCGGCCGTGGTTGAAGCTGGGTTGAGAATCACCGGGGTCGGGCCGGGGGCTGCCGGGGCGGGGATAGGATCTTCCGGGGAAGAGCTGACGATTGCCAGTGCTATGGTTTGCTCTGGTGCTGCTGCCCCCATGATCCCATTTTGGGCCCTAACATTCCAGAGAAGCCCAATGTAATCTTCACCAAAGCAAGCAATCTTAAGAACAAACTAGCCCCCAGTGCACTCAGGGACAACAAATCTAAAGATAATGTATGGTTGAATAAAAAAGGTTTTCATGGCTGTTCCACCTGCAGGGCATGCCGGTTTAAATCATCTGAACATACCAAGTTCAATTCGAATGTCACGGGTGAAGTTTTTGATATTAATACCTCTATGACTTGCAGAACAGATCATGTAGTTTACATGATAGAATGTACATGCAAGCTACAATATATTGGTAAAACAATCAGGCCTATAAGAACTAGAATCATAGAGCACCTTAGTGGCAATAGTAGGAAATTAACCAACCACAGTATCCCCAATCATTTCACTGAATTTCATGGTGGGGAACCGACAGGCTTAACCTATAAAGCCATTGAACATGTATTACCTCATTGGAGGGGAGGTGATAGGGGTTTAGAACTTTTGAAACGGGAAACCTTTTGGATTCACCGTCTTAAAACACTAGCCCCTAGAGGATTAAACGCTGAGATAGACATCACCCCTTTTTTGAATTAAATATCAATATGTATACTAGGTTCTGTAGGAGTTAAGTCTCGCCTCTGCTCTCCTGTTGCTCTCACCTGCTTTTCGTTTCAGATCTACCTCCAAGAATGGCTTTCTGTCTCGGACACCTTTATGTATAAATATGTCTTTGTATATCAGCTATGTCCATTGTCATTCACTTTACATGCTCCATTTATTGTAAATGATATGTCACTAGAGTTTTTCGCTTATTAGATCACCCTCACGCCATCTTCTTGATCACTGCAGCATAAATATAATATTTTTATATTTTTTTATTATTTTTATATTTTTTCATTTTTCTATGTGTGATTAGGAATTATAGTACTAGTATTCCCACCTTTAATATATGGGTCAAGTACCCTTGAATGTGTCATAGAGTGTCCATAGGATTGCTCTCTTCAATTTTTTTGCCTGTTTGATGAACCATGACACCTTTTGAATCAGAGCCTCATCAGTCTCTTTTTGACTTGTGACAAAAAATTCAACACAGACAAGAAATAATGCCACCATTCTGGTTAAATCACACACAGCAATTTTGAATGTAGCAACTTGTCAATTATTCCCTTTAAAATTATAGGGTCACTATTGGCATCTATTGTAATATATATCCCTATATTCTCCTCGATCTGTATTATGGCTACACCTAATATGTATTTGCTATACACACTTTAATATCCACTGTCATATATTAGAATTATGAGCATTTGCCAGGTGACATATCATAAAACCCATTAAGGGCTGAATTGTGGTTGATACCCATTAGAATTTGTTAAATACTATACATGATATGAATAGAATATAATCCCCAAAGTCCTATTGCCACCTATGTACCCAGGTTCATTGGATTAACATTGATTCCAATACCTACTCCCTTGTGCAATCTAGATTAATTGATTGATTTTTTAATTGATTAACATGTATAAATAGCCACCATTAGAACACACAACATACTCCTGACGAAGCCGAGAAACAGTTTGGTAGCTGGGCGAAACGCGTAGAGTTTACCTGCGGACCAATTTTGGTCTTGGAGAGGATCCGTAGAAACCAGCTCTGAATGCAGTGACGTCACACCTTGCAGACGGGCGCGCAGAAGGAAGCTCCGGTCCAGGACACAGAGCCGCGGAAGCCAGCAGACTGACCAGAAGGAGGCGGTGAGCTGTTTCGGGACACCCTCCATTCACATTATGTGATACATGCTTTTTATCTTTGTGCAAATTGTAAGTGCGCATTTTTATTGTGTTTTCTATATATAAACTTTTTTCATACTGATCGCACTATGTAGTCTCTCCCTCTCTCTATACACATACCGCTGTCGGATCATCGCCTGGGGGGCACAGATCATAGACATCTTCAAGGGTGGCAACCCAATTTGCCAACTGCTTTGAATATACCTTGCTCCTGTGAGTAGAATAGCCATACGAGCCAAGACACTGCTGAAATACTCATCTAATCACATAACGTCTGCACTTATATATATATTTTGTTCTCTTATCTTCCCTTATGCTCCCCCTGGATGTTTTGAGCGCTGCTGCCCCAACGCCATAGGGGTGCTTTGTACAACCGGCCCTACACCTATCTGGGAGTGAATCGCTGTGGCTATGCTGTGCGCCCCCCAAGCTACTGCAACTCTAATGCAGCACCCGTAGCCCCTATTCTCAAAAGAGACCGACGCCTGAGGCTCCAAAGCTTTCCGCATGCCTATCAACGCTGCTGTGAAATTCGCTTTCCCCGCAGCGCTATATGCCGACGACTCCAGAGCTGCAGGCCGTACGCACGCTGCCCCACCTGGGATTTCTCCCCCTGCTGACTCGTCTGCACGCTGGGCATTGCGAGCTGTGCGGTCCTCCTGTGACACTATCCAACTTTTAAACGCGTTTATCCCGTCTTGCAACTATTCCCTTTTTACCACTGCATGTTTCTTACCCGTCCTTGGTGTTGCAGGGGAAGAGATCTGGGTGGCGAACCAGGCCACGCCTTGTCCATTGCTTGCTCCGTACTGTCGAACCTCGCCGGAGTCTTTGCCCGCTGTCCCGAATGTACAACGCCTGCAATTGCTGCAAGCAGCCGTCTCGTCTGTCCACTGCCTGCGGCTGTTGCGGCAGCCGTCATGTTTGCTCACCGCCTTCGACCGCAGCAGGTGGCTGTAAAGCGTTGCTGCCGCCTCCAGACGCCCGTCCTGGTCTCCTTGCACCTTCCAATTTGGTAATCCTACCGCTACACCTGCGTACCGTGACGCCCTGGTTTGCGTCACAGTGGCCGGAAGCCGGCGCCCCGCCACAGGGGGCCAACCTGCGTACCGATCCGCTTTGCATCACCGTGGCTGTAGGCTGCCGTCCCGCAACGGGTGGGACAACCTGCGTACAGTGCAGCCCTGCCTTGCGGCGCCGTTTAAATAGCTGAAAAATATAACATTCTCTAAATAAGATGTAACCCTTTGACCAATATAAAGGACCCTTAGTGCTGCCGCCTCTCCGCACAAGAGAGCCTACATTTTTGGTGGCCAAAATTATTAATCCCTAGTAAACCGTATATATATATATATATATATATATATATATTATATATATGTATGTATGTATACATATATACACCCATACACGTGAATTTATTTGAACCGTGGTGGCATATGTGAAGTTGGTTACCGATTTGTTATAACACAAACAATCCAACCATGCCTTCAATGCTACCCTACCCATTAACCAGGCTGCAATGCTGCTGGGGCGACCAAATGCTGTGAGGTAGACTTACGCCGATGATAAAAGCTTACAGATCACCGAGGGTTAACATTTGAGAAAAATAAAGAGGTTCACCTAGTTTCTCAGAGACTGATTTATTATTTAGGGGGTCACATAAGTTAGATCGATAATGATCTTCTGCTATTTGATTCGCAAAGCACTGTACCTTACAGACTGTGCTGCCTGCCAGCCTGGCCTTACATAGGCCCTCTGGAAACTCCTCCCCTGAGTGGGGGAGGCAGCTGTGGGGGCGGACCAGAGAGTGGAAGGCCAGCCCCTCCGGTCATCAGACCCCCCTGCCTATGGTTAAGGGGGGCCGCTGTACCGTAGGCCCAAACTGAACTAATGGCAGTCAATTGTTCAATGGTTTTAAACTTGGTGGGTTTCTTTTTAACATCCGACTGGAATTTGGAAAAAATATTTTAAGCTTTTTTGAAAATATTTGTAATTAAAACGAGTGGGCAACTCCAGTCCTCAAGGGCAACAACAGGTAAGGTTTTCAGGATATCCCAGCTTCAGCACGGGTGGTTCAGTCTTTGACAGAGCCACTGATTGAGCCACCTGTGCGGAAGCAGGGATATCCTGAAAACCTGACCTATTGGTGGCCCTTAAGGACTGGAGTTGCCCTGATCTAAATTGTGCCGTCTTTTTGCGCCACGTGATGTGGGAGATTTAAACCTTCATGGTGCTATTTTTCAGGGGTATGTATCTCGGGAACGAGGGGATCCCTGGAGCTGAAATTAAAGTGGCACAGCTTCGGGGACCACCTTCTTCCTATCTGTGGGGGAAAAGAACAGATGAGGTCAAAAAAAACTATTGGGGGACTGCACCTCCAAGTAAACCTGGAAGCGTATGTTATCCCTTATGGCTGTAGGGGTTGGGGGTAAAATACCTAATTCGATGTTTTATGCAAATCTGTACATTTGGAGTCATTTAAATTCACGTTGCTTTTCACAATACAAATTAATGACATTATTATTGCGTCTAACTATTTTATTGTATCCTCTTTAGCTGGCTACCAAGGAATCAAAAATCAAAGAACTGCAAGAAACTGTCAAGCATCTTCAGATTAACATAGAAAAAAAGGAGGTAGAAAATAACAATTATTTACAAGGCAGCCAAGCCTTGGAAGAGAATATCAAAACGCTGACACGGGAGGTAAAGAATTCAATTCTATTCATTGCTTTGCTTTGACAGTATTTCAGTTTTGTAGCATTTACTACCAAATTCATTTGGCACTGCAGGCGTAGCCTATTTCAACCTAATAAATGCCCTGTTAATTAATGTCAGATATAGCTATATTTCTAAGAATTATTAATTAGACTGTTGGGGGCGGGGGGGGGGGGGGTGGGGGAGATTCCGTTTTTTTTTATTGTGTGCACTAATGTACTATGAGATAAGCATCATGTCAAGTAAATTAGCTTTTTGCAGCTAACACTATAAAGAGAGCTGTAAACAGATGTTACTAACATTTTGTTTGTGTATGTTTGATGATAAAGTAATTAGTAATGTTGGTGGTGGCGTGTTGAGACATGCAAATTTGTTCACAAAAATTCAGAACCAGGCAAAATGTGCCTTTTTTCTGCATAGCAGACATTGCACAACTGTAGGTCTTATGAAGTGAAGTCACATGTCCATTTATACTTTTATTGTTGTGCGTTTCTGAGCAAGGGGGAACTTTAGCTCATATTTAGAGAGAACACGATTTCAATTGAAAAATGAAAAAAATAATGTAGCATATTTGAAGGCATGCGCAGTGGCAGGCACATTTGTAATTGTTGTTAGTAGTGCAGACTTTTGTGTTTAATTGAAATAATATTGACATGGTTTACATTATTTCTTGTAGAAGGGTCAAATGTACGCAGCACTTTATATTAGAAGTACACAGACCTTGTAGAATGCAGGAGGAGACTGTTGATAAAACCAGGAATAAAAATACTAGATGTGAAAGTAAATAAGGAAATAACTGTCCAGAAGAGACTGGATTAGTATGTTGGGGAACCATCCAGTAAATGCAGATGTACAGTACGTGTAGTGCTTAGTAAGTGTCGCATTGTTGGGGCATGCCTGGGCTGTCACATGACCATTACAGCATTTTTCTTGGTGCATTTGAACCTCCATTTGAATTTGCTTGTGTCCACCTATGTGCTAACCTCAAATTTCTCCATCTGCATCATTGTTTTTGTGAACAGAAATTGACTGCGCTTGGCGTACAGATGTAAATATATTATTATAGCCATTGTAAATAATATTACACTACTTACTCATACTAGTTATAAATTACAAATATACCTAATTCAGTTTTAAGAAGGTTTGCATTCCTTTTTAGCACTGACATTTTAATTTGAAAAAAAAAATATGTTGGTACGTAGGCCCAAAAGGGATCTATATCATTTATAATTTTCTTGACAACTCTGTAAAGTGAGATTTGCAACTGTTTCCAAGTTGTGACACCCCATGGAAAATTTGGTGATATTTGAGTCAATCACTTGCAATATTCAAGTACAGTACATCATTAAAGATCTCATTAGAAAAATAGTTTTTAAATCTTTAATATCTACAATGTATGGCATACAATCTGCTTAATCTTTGTGTACAAATCCATACCAGGGCTGGAAATGTGTATGCCAAATTTAATGATAACACAAGTTTCCTAGTTAAAGTTATAAACAAGTGAAAATTGGCATTTACATTAAAGTGCCTATGAACCCCTAACCATTACATGCTCTATCGCGTAGACATAATAAATCCTTGTGGTTATATGTGGCTGACAAGCTCTGGATGCACTCTACATATCTGAGTAATAAGTAAAATGTTAATGAAAGGGGAATACTAACTAGCTTTAATTTTTGTTTCTGCTTTGTCATGTTTGACAACTGTGAGCTTTATTCTTTACACATAATTCCTGCCTCAGTGGTTTTCCTTGAAAATGTGCCAAGCACAAAGAGGAGGCAATTGAATAAACTGCTCATTTTTAATAAGAAGCATAATTAAATATGCAACTAATTAAACGGTATCATTAACCTTAGTATGCAGATAAGCTCCTTAAAAGCTTTTCCTGCTGCATTTAATCTTCACATATGTTAAGATCAAAGTCCCTCGTTGTTGATTTCTTGAGTACGCTATGAAGTGGTTATTGCTTCATTGGAGTGTTATTGGCCTTTAAAAAAAAAAAAATTAGTTCCCATCTGTCTTTTTTTTGTGTGTGTTTGTGCACGGATTTAAATGAGAAGTCCTTTCAGAAGAAAATATGAAGAGAAAGTACTTGCCTTTAATCTCAACCATTGACTGTTTTTTTAAGAACTATCTATATTTTTAACAATTAAAAATATAAATTGAAAGACCGAAACCAAAAATAAGATCACCAGCTCTCCAATAAGTAGCCATCTGTTTCTTAAATCTGAGAATACACTTTCACAAAAAACACAAAACCAGCAAATAACGTCAGGCAATGAGTGACGTCAGGCAATAAGTATATATATATATATATATATAAACAGCAGATATTACCAGAGTTCATCCGGAAAGATGAGACAGCACACAGTCAAGTTGAAATGACAATATATTGAGGTAACAAAAACCAAGGCACTACATCCAACGTTTCGGTCAGCTACATGTGACCTTCCTCAGGGTTGTGCGGGTCACATGTAGCTGACCGAAATGTCGAATGTAGTGCCTTGGTTTTTGTTACCTCAATATATTGTCATTTCAACTTGGCTGTGTGCTGTCTCTTCTTTCCGGATGAAGATCTGGTAATATCTGCTGTTTCAATATCGCATATGGGATAAGCATCAGTGTTTCATTGTTTACAGAGTGCCTGCTGCCTTGTTTCATATATATATATATATATATATATATATATATATATATATATATATATATATATATATATATATATATATATATATATATATATATATATGCAAATATAGCTGTATGCTCATCTGCAGGTCTGCAACCCCGCCTTTCCCCATTATCACCCAGCATACAGCACTTCCACTGCAGCAAGGGATTCTGGGAAATGACATGCAAATGAGCACACAGTGTCACTTTTTGCCTCAATAACCATTTTTAACATGGTTCCCTATAGCCTCTCTTGCATTCCCAGTAAAATCAACCCCACACTGATGAGACCCATCAAGGTCGAAACAGCTGTCTGTGGGTGGTTTTCTGGATATGCACCTTAACCCTGGCTGTGCTCAAAGCTGTGACCATGCAGCAAGCTTAAGCCTATAGGGAACCATGTTAAAAATGGTTATTGAGGCAAAAAGTGACACTGTGTGCTCATTTGCATGTCATTTCCCAGAATCCCTTGCTGCAGTGGACGTGCTGTATGCTGGGTGATAATGGGGAAAGGCGGGGTTGCAGACCTGCCTAAGACATGCAGATGAGCATACAGCTATATTTGCATATTTGCTTTCCTGTGGAGGGTTTTTGTCACTTTTTTTACTCACCATAACTTAACTCAGTATTATGGTTTATATATATATATATATATATATATATATATATATATATATATATATATATATATATATATATATATATATATATAACAAAAGAAGAGAAGCGCCAGCTCCATAGCATAATACTGTAAAATAGAATACTTTATTTAAACATAGAGTAGTCAACAGGACCTATACTCACATGGTGGGTAAAAAACACATTGAGAAAGTCACTAACTGACGAAACGCGTAGGACGGGTGACGTCATCACGCAGTTATGCACGGACGACAGGCGGGGCTTTCGTTCAGGACTGAGGCTTGGAACATATCTCCAGGAAGCACCACACATCCCGGCTACCCCTTTCTACTCCTCTCCACTCCTCGTGGCGCCGCCATTACTTGCGACCAGCTGAACATTGTTCTCGTCACCTGGACACTCTGTGGCATATCCGTGAGCAGGTAACTTCGGTTATTAGGGGCACAGCATATTGTGTTACACATAGCAGGTGGGATTAGTGTTGTGGTGCAGCTGGGATTAGTTCCATGGAAAGATCACTCTGGGGATTGTGTGAGACTTACCATTCATCAGTTACTATTTTCCTCATCTGGTGGATGTGACACCCTGTTCCTGGCTACCTGCTGACTGTCCACACATCAGCGTCTATCTGCAGTCACAGATTGTCTCAACCGAATGTGTTTTTTTACCCACAATGTGAGTATAGGTCCTGTTGACTACTCCATGTTTAAATAAAGTATTCTAGTTTACAGTATTATGCTATGGAGCTGGCGCTTCTCTTCTTTTATTTTTTGTAGGTGTTTGTGATCAGGCAAGATCACAGAAAAAAGCCTGTCCTCCTCCATACAGACTGTTCTCTGAACTGGACTTTCCATCAGTTTTATTCACGTGATTGGTTTTATATTATTATTGCTGTGTTTTCACTGCACTCACTTTATTGAATTCATTTAATATCACCCACCACTCACATTACATTCACACTCATTAGCGCTACTCTTTGTTTGTGTCATATATATATATATAGCCAGGTCCCCCTCTTACCTCCTGGTCTGCGGGAGGGGGACGGCTGCTGGAGCGCTAGGCTGCCGTAGCTGCCGGTAGCATTGCGGAGAAGCTGTGGGTGGTCAGTGAGCTGCTCCGGGGCGGACTGAGGAACAGGGCGCTGCCATCTTTGATTGTGGCGCATGTGTAAAGACAACTCGTGTCTGCGCAGAAGAGCCTGAGGGCGCGGCGGCCATCTTAGTGGGGTGTGCTTGTGCAGAGACATTGTAGTTGTGGTGGCCATCTTGACTGTGCTCCTCAGGGGAACAACACATCCCGAGATTCCTTGGGGCGGTCCGATCATGCGGCGCAGCACAGCCAATAGGGCTGGAGTATTCACGATCAAGGGAGAGTACAGATTGGCACAAAGCGAGGCCACACCAGTCGGAAGGAGGAAGGCAAAGACAGAAGTAGTGTCCAGAGGGCAGTGCTCCTCTGGACTAGGCCTAAATTTGCCCCTTAAGCCCTGTTAGGCCCCGGCCATTGTTGGTTTGTGGCTGCTACAGGGAAAGGCCCTCTGATAGGGACATTTCCATAGTAACCTTATCAGTGTTAGGCACCAGTGGCAAGACGCTGCGCGGTGACTTGCGGCCTTTGGTCTGGAACAGACCACCCCTGAGCTAAGAGACTCTTACTGTGAGACCCTCCAGCGGGATTTCACCACACGCAGAGACGGACTCCTTCGTAGATGGACCGAACAGACCTACGTTTAAGGATCAGACGGATCACTTGTGTTATTCTACGGTACCCGGGTACTGGAGTGCCCTGGAAGGTATCACATATAAGTGCACCAACGGTCCGCACTACTCCCTACACTTTGGGTGTGGACTGACTTGGGGGAAGGACTTCAGGGGTATTGGTGCTCCTCACCCTATGTACCTTGGGGACAATCACCCTGTGTATTGTATGTGTGTTATACTATGTGGTACAGGTTGCCGTGTTCTATGTGTAGTAAACCAGTTGATATATACCCTGTGTGTGTGCTTACTATTGTTATTGGTTCCTGTGAGGGGTTTATCCCACTACGCTGAGATCCATGTGGAGTTTGCTGCACCGAGGAGATTGAGAGCGCATCCCAGGCTCCCAGCGGCGGAGGCTCAGGCCTTCTGTTAGCCATGCAGATAACGGCAGCACCGGTAGTTACTTTAGTGACGGGGAAAAGGGGCTACATGTGTATACGTGTGTGTGTGTATGTGTATATATATATATATATATATGTATGTATGTATGTATGTATGTATATATATATATATATATATATTTTTCAATATGCAGAGATGGTAATTTATTATTTAGATATAGTCATATACTCCAACTTTTTTATTATGTTTATTTTACTTGTGTTTTGTTGCCAGGAAGCATATGAAAATACACAAAATACACTACTAAAGAGCTTACTGAAATAAAATCATTCAACATTTCTCCCTAACTATCTCCCCTTCATGCCAAATATTAAGTTTGTTATACATAAAGCCAAACCAGATGTTTCAGGAGTGTACTCTTTCTCAGAAATGTAAATATTTAGTGCACAAGAGGTTTATGGTTGCAGAGTCTTTGGTGGTATTTAAGACTTTTGACAATTGTATTCCACGTGCTAGTGTTGATGAATCTCTTCCTACTCTCCCTGATATTCAAAATGTAATACTGTATATCAAAAGAAATCACACCCACAAAGAAGACAAATAACCTTCATAAAGAGGAACACACAAACGAGGATGTGAAAAAGTAACAAAAAGCTTATTTCATCCAACATTACAAATGATGGCTCAAAATAACATCTAAAAGGAATGGTGTCTATGTATGCAAACGCCCAACATACTTTTCACTTACAGCTTCGCCAGTGTGAGAAGGAGGCCGTCATGCTGTAGAGACCGCACTCTTGACTTCTTTAAGCATCATAACAGTGACAAACTATTTATTCTATTGTGTTTATACAGTCTTTTAATTCGCTTTAGGGTGTATTTTTTGCGCCGTAATTTGTTATGGATGATAAAAATAAACATTATTTAAAAAATTTTTTTTTAACATGTTTGTGTGCCCCTATTTAGGAAAGTTTTATACCCTCTTTGTGGGTGCATTTTGGTTTGTACTGCATATTGCGTATTTTAATTTTGTACTTTCAGGGAGCATCAGTTTTTAAAGACTTATTGATTACTTAGAGTACTGTATGTGGTTTATAGTGTAATAACTAATTGTGCACAGACCTAATTGTTTACACAAATAATGTAGAAGAGAAAGTTAATTGATGGGTTTCATTTATGTAAAGAAGATAAAAGTGAGCTAAAATTACCACACTTAAAAGCTTCAAGTTGAAACAAAAAATTCCTTATTATGACCTACTGTATTATAATGCAACTGAATACTTTGAAGGTTTTTATTACGTTTATAAACAAACTGTTAGAGATACTTACCTGACAATAGTAATGTTGACCAGATCGTAATAAATGATTCTTCAAAATTGCTTTAGTTATAGGATCTTAATACTATACTGATCTTCCACTGCTTTATAGAACACTTATCCTTTCTTGATAAATGGTGACACTATCACGCGATAACATGGAATTACTAAAAATGCACTTGTACAGACCTGCTTCCACTTGACAAATCTTATTATACAAGGATTAATTAAAGTCTAGAACATAAAAGGAGCACCGTACAAATAAAAAAACGGGGGAATAAGCTTAAACATTTTTTTTCCATATTAACTGGTAATCAAAATGTAAAGGCATACAAAAGAAATAAAATAATCAATGTAAAAGGATATTTCAAAGTGAGTATGTAAAATATAGTATTGGGATTTGCAAATTAGTGCCATCATTTTTGTTGATGATGACAATTTTGCATTTTTTCTGAAATTTTTCGTTCATATTTCATGTGTGTACTATGTTTTTGTTTTATTTTCTGTAGTTGGGAGCCGGAGTACATGACACACCTGCTGCCTCTCTCGACATAGGTATTGTCAGGCCAGCAGTGCTCTCATTAGAATGCAGTTTTGTCTCTGAATTATTATTCCATTTCTGCACTTCAGGGTGAACATCTGATGTCCTATCTTTGCAGTTGCATTCCCTTCATTTTTCTTGTGTATATTTCCCCTGAGTATACTACATACATTGTCTGTGAAATTGTACTTTATGATAGTTTTTGTGTTTCCCCCCTTGGGTTCCTCTTCTGTTCCATATATTCACCATCTTTCAAACGTTGTCTTTGCCTTACTTTCATCTGTTCTTTATTGGTTCCCTGGTTAGTTTTCACTGTTTAATCACATGGCCCCTCGTATTAACTTGGTTCTGTGACTTTGGTATACATCAAGTAATGAATATAAAAAAGCCGGGGTACTATATGGATAATAAGAGTATGGTACCTTCAGGGGGAAAAAAGCATCTGTGTTGGTGATTTTTGAAATTAAAAATCAAAATATAATTTAATTGACAAAAATTGACACCCCCCCGTATTTGCTATTTGCACTAACTGTGAATTTCTCGTGTGGGTGTGTGTGTGACAGTGTGTGTGACAGTGTGTGTGTGGGAGACAGTGTGTTTGACAGTGTCAGTGTATGTGTGGGACAGTGTGTGTGTATTCTTGGCTCTGTGTCCTCTTCGCCACTGGTGCTACTGCTGCCCATGTGCGACACGCTGCCAAGCTCCAGAAGCCTCTGTGCATGTACACCGGCCGGAGTATTCTTCTGCGCAAAGCCTGAGGACTCTTCTGTATTTGCCCAACAGTATGAAGCGTAGGTTAGCTTTTGCACATGCGCTGATTGTACGTATGCGCAGGGCTCGTGCCTCTGGTGATGGTACGCATGCGCAGGGAAAATTAACTTTCGGCACATGCGCAGTGGTAGTCACATATTTGTGCGCCTGTATGATGGATGGGGGAGACGGATCATGGAGTGAGGACATGCGCAGATCGCCGTGTTCTGGATGGGGGAGGCTGATCAACGGACTGTAGGCATGGAGGTGAGTATGGGTGAGGGTGGCCCGACGGCCTCATCTGCCAGTACTGACGTCACTTCCATAACCTACTTCCGTGTCCTAGAAAGGTGATTTGATGCCTGCAGAGAAGTTTCACTTCAAACCCCAATGGTACTGTACTTGTATAGCACAAGTAATTATTATAAAATGTTTGATAAGAAATATATAACCCACCCCCCCACCTCCCATATTGCAAAAAGGCCAACGCTAATAAGAACAAACATTATTAAAATGGCTGACATTGGGTCAAAAATAATCTGATATTTTTGGGGATCTACAAAATACTATTCTGGCAACGCTAAAGGGATTGTTTGGAGAAAGTGATAAGGAATGTGTGGTACCCCACTGACAGCTTGAGGGCCATGACACCCATGCGGAATAAAGTAGGAATAGCCTGTGGCACCCCTCTATGTGGTAAAGGTGTTACCGAGTATGCAAACTATCCATTCTAGCAATTAACCCTGTTATAACTACTCTGGACGCTGACAAATTTCCCTCCATGTCTTGCAAGGTTTTGGCTAAATTAGCCATCTGTATTCCGGTCGGATACATATACCTAGGAGGGACTGATAACTTGGGCTTGGCAATCTATCAGGATGTACGGAACTTTCGGAAGTTGCATGGAAACCCACAGAAGACAGGAGACCGAAATACGTAAAAACTGACAGGGTTTATTGTTACACTAAAGGAAAACAAAACTGGGAAAGTAAAATGGTGTCTGCAAAGTGTGCAGAGCTACGTGCAAAAGGCTATGGTAGCTAAGGGAGCAACAAGGACAATAATGCTAAGGGAAACATCCGGACAAATCAAGGTTGGCTTCAAGAATTGCAGTGCTACATGGAAAGAGCAATAGTAGCAGGGGACAAATAATAAAGCGGGGAGCAAATAGTGCAAAGGGGATACAAGACAACAAACAAGAAGATACTCAAAGATCAGGAGAACTGGAAGCCTGATAAAAAGGAACAGACATAGTCGCAGCACTAGGGAAAAAGAATAACCCGACTCCTGACCTGTAAACAGAAAGGTTGACAAGCAGAGAACTAACAGACTGGGTGAGTTTTATACCCAAAATAAGATGCCAGCTGACCTCACGAATTGCTCTGGTTCCTAACAGTTCTGTGCCTGAACCTGACTCCTCTGTGCGCCCCTACAGGTTGACAAGGAGTACTGCAGGAGGTAGTCATGACACAGTGTTAAGAGAGTCCAAATAGAAATCTTTGTTTAACATGGCAGAGTTTATCTTCCAGATTTAAATAAAATTGACCTATTGGTTATAGCCACGTCAGATATTGCCCATTGGCTGTCGAGCTCAGGGAGATGCAGTTTACAGTCGTGCATATATGTTTTGTCTAGCTACAACAATTTAAAAGAGTACTGTACATTCCAAGTTTGATAGAAAACGCCTGAAATGTGACTCGGTAGAGGCTGGCGTAAAACACTGCATTTAACATTAAAATAAAAAAAACTTATGGTGTGAGGCAACAGGCTTTTTACATTTTATTTTAAAACAAAATTTCATTTTATTTCTCTTGAAACATTTTTCATATATGACTGATATTGTCTCACATGATCTGTTTTTGCTGCTGGGAAGGCTATTCTCAGTAAGTGGCTTAAAAATAATAATAATAATAATAGCATGTTCTTGTATAGCGCTGCTAGTTATACATAGCGCTTTACAGAGATGTTTTGCAGACACAGTGCCTGCCCCGTGGAGCTTACAATCTATTTTTTGGTGCCTGAGGCACAGGGAGATAAAATGACTTGCCCAAGGCTCCCCTGCTTCAAACTCTCATTGCCAGTCAGTGTCTTTACTCACTGAGCCACTCCCTCTCCCATTCTGTAACAATCCACAATCAATTCTATTCCCAAAAATGACTAAATATATGGTGACAGTGGAACCAATGTTTGACTGTTTATGTTAAAAAACCTAATGCAGGGGTCCCCAACGCAGTGCACTCACAGGCACCATGGCATCCACCAAACCTTTTGTTGGTGCCTGTGACTGACTGGCCAACCTGTTGATAATACGGTGTAGATCAGGGGCTCTCCAACATGAAAATCGCGAGCTACCGATAGCTCGCTGGCTGCCAGTGATTAGCTCGCTGTAGTGCTCCCGACAGCTGCTGCTCTAGTGCTGGTCCGTGCTGGAAGTTGGGCACAACTTCCGCAGCCTTTGAGTTGCACCGACGCGCCTCCCTCCGAGGTAAGTGTATTTTGTGTGTGTGAGCGTGTTAATTGGTTGGTGCCCACTACTCTCTCTTGAACTCTCATGTTCCCTTATGAACAAAAAGGTGAAGAACTGAAGGTTAATTATTATAGCACTGTGCGCATCTTGGATGCTTTTATCTCCAATCCTGGTGTACATAGTGGTTCACTTTACTCAGTAGAATATATATATTTTAAATCAATTAATAGCACAGTTAATTAATTCAGTGGGAAGTGTCTCTTCTTTATTGAAGTGAGCACAATGTACAGAACAACATTGTCCATGAAGTCACTTAACTTATTGTGAATAATAGATTGGAAAATAGAAATTCAACCTGCATGAGGACATCTGAAAAATCTTTAAGGTTTCGCTCAAACCTTGGAGTTCAGATGTTGGGGGTTTGAATTCTGTTGTTTATATGTATATGTATGTATGTATATACATACATACATATACATATAAACAACAGAATTCAAACCCCCAACATCTGAACTATATATATATATATATATATATATATATAAACAGATACATTTTACCATATGTAGGTCCGGAAAAACGAGACAGCACACAGCCAGGGAAATCCAGAAAAACTGTATTCAAAAGAAATACATGGCACTGCATCCAAAGTTTCGGTCATCCAAATGTGACCTTCCTCAGGGACTTGCGATATATATATATATATATATATATATATATATATATATATATATATATATATATATATAGCCGTATGTAAAGCTACCTACGGTGCCACTTATTCCTGTCTGCATAGAATACTTCTGATTCCTTGATAGAAAAGATTGTCATAAAGAGCCTTATTCTATCATGTGTGATGCTGCCGATCTGGTGCTACCTCATGAAAAGCCCCATTGACTTAAATTACCATTTCCTTAATTTGGGCTTTCTGTGCTGTAGTGATGGATTGGCGCTATCACACTTTATAGAATAAGGCCCATAGTCAAAAGAACATTCTTTTCTCAACTAGTATTTGCAATGAACCGAAAATAAAATGGTAAATCTCTGTTTATGATTTGTACTCTGAAGTACACTTTATGTATTGTTATCATTTTTCACACATACTGTATGTATAGTCTAGACTCATGGCTTCTGTCACACACCCACAGTCACTCTTTCCAACAACTGCCATCTACGGCACTTACCTGTATTCCCTCACTTGCTTTCTCTGTAAGTTTCCCTTCTTACAACTTAGATTGTAAGCTCTCTGGGCAGGTATTTCCTATTGTCTGATCTTATTTGTTGCACTTAATGTACTATAATTCCATGTGCTTGTAGCCAAGTATCCCCTGGGATTGGACTATAGAGATCCTCAGTGATTGGCAGATGCACTTGGGACAATCAACCAATGGTTCAATATATACACCTACATAATCTAAGGTGGACATGCAGTGTGTTATTACCTCTGATGAAGTTCATTTGATCGGAACGAAACGCGTAGGGATGTTGTAACTTTATGCCTAAAATAACCAGTAGTGCCTCAGTACCTTCTACCTGCCTCAGCGCGGTATACAATTCAGAGGACTATTTTTGTGGGTTCCGGTTAGCTGGATCAGCTGGAGCTGACAGACTTTCCCACTATCCTCTGACATCACTGAAACGGGGCCAAGTAAACATCACGTGATCCATCCACTGGAGTCGAGCTGATCACACAGACGCACCGGGGAGGATAGGGAGACGCCGGCATTTCCGTTCCGATTGCCCGTGCGGTGGCATACACCCACATTGTCTATTTTTACCTGCTACATTGTAAATAGACATTTGTCTTTTACTTTATAAACCTCATCTCACAGTACTTCACCATATTGGTTATTTTTCCATCATTTACAGTAGGGGTGCACAAACTTTTCCCTGTGCGCACCTCTGGCTGCTCTCCTCTGTGCCTCGTGCCTCCCCACCCCCTCCCGCGTTAAATGACGCGCGGGGTCATGTGACATCACGTTGCCATGTTTACGTGAGGTCACGTGACCTCATGGTGCAATTTGATGCCGGGTTACCATGACAACACATCTCTGGAAGGGAAGGTGTGTTATAGAGGCCTCGCACTGTCCCCCGGCATTTAATTTAAATCTCTGAGGGGTGAGCGCGGTACCTCTATAACTGCCGTGGCCCCCCTACCCCCCCTCCCCGAAAATCTAGCGCCCCCCAATTGCGCACCCCTGATTTACAGGATCATTCTCAGTGGGGACTCCACACTTACATTCTATCAGGAACATTTATGATACAGGCGGTCCTCGGTTATCCAACGCCATGTGGTACTCAAAATAGCGTTGGGTAGCGATGCGTCGTAAAGCGAAATTAATTTTCCCATAGGAACACTGTTTAAATGAAAGGTTCCGTTCCTGAAGGCATTTTTAACACTAAAATACATAAAATATTTCACGCAGGCAATAAGATATGCAGCACACATAAATTATGATGTAAATATTCTATTTAGTGAATCTAGAACTGTATAATAAAACTATTCTGTACAGTAATGTACAGTATGAGCAAAAAAAACCATATCAATTATTGGAGGAAGATGATTTGGGGGTATCTCCAACGGATAATGGACTTCTTGGAAGTGATGTAGATGGACTTGAAGGTTTGGGCCTCTTGAAGAAGCTCTTCAGTGAAGTCTGGACAGATACTTTCCTTTTCTGCCTATAGATCTCTCTATAGCAGCTGAGTAGATTGGACACACCGCTACTGACATTGCGCTATCAATGTGCTTGAATGCCGCAGTCAACATTTTGGTTGATAAAGATTTACGTGGTTGTGCCACTTCAGCAGATTGTTAGGCCTCTTCTTCAGCAATTTTTTGCTGTTCTAATTGCATCAGGTCTTCATTTCTCAACTCGTTAGAATGTGAGGCCAGCAATTCCTCAATATTCTCGGTTTCCACCTCCAAGTTGTAACCTCTGCAACAGTCTCTGTAATGCCTTGGAAATCTGAGACAAAATCAGGGCACAAACGACATCAAACGCCATTTAAATTGGATTGTTTGACCTCATTCCATGCCTCTCCGATGTTTCTTACTGCATTGAGAATGTTGTAACCCTTCCAATATTCTTTTAAGGTTGGACCTCCTTCCACATCAATTGCTCTGATGGCCTGTGCAAATGTTCGCCTAAGATAGTAGGCCTTGAAGGAAGCGATAACCCCCTGGTCCATTAGCTGTATCAATGTGGTGGTGCTGGGGGGCATGAACATCACCATGAGGTTTGGATGGTTGTCATCCAGGTATACGGGATGGCCAGGAGCATTGTCGAGGAGCAGCAATGCTTTAAAATCAAGATTTTGCCTTGTGCAATATAATTGCACAGCTGGAATAAAATAATGTTGGAATCAGTCTTCAAAAAGGCTCCCTGTTACCCATGCCTTAAGGTTGGACTTCCAAATCACTGGAAATGTGCTCTTTGCATAACCCTTGAATGCCCTAGGGTTTCTGCATGATAAACAAGCAAAGGTTTTAGCTTCACATGACCTGCAGCATTTGATCCAAGCAGAAGAGTCTGCCTGTCCTTTGCAACTTTTAAACCAGGCATACAGTAGATCTTTCCTCTTTTGCAATGTCAAAAGCAAAACAAACCTCAGGCGCTAACTATGAATGGGATTGATGGGTAATCTTCTTTTCTCCTTAGTGTATCCGCAGTGGTAAACGTTGTTAGGACCACCTTCTCAGACCCCCTATGGGATCTTTCCTAGATCCTTCAAAAGACAGAGAAAACAGGGAAGAAGGGGGAAGCAGGGGTCAGCAGTAAAACTTCATAAGACTCATAATGGGAACCTACAAATGCTCACACCCTAAATGTCATAAATTAGGGTGAAGCTTCAAAATCAGCAGTGGGGGGTTAAGAATGAATAATAATATAATACTTACACGGCCATGTGTAAGTACAGGCTCATAAAGGGTTCTTTGTCAGATGTAGCCTCTTAATAGAGTCCTCTATTCATCCATATCTTTCTGATAAGGTGTCTTCAGATAGCTGGATGACGTCACTGCCATGGGTCTCCACCAGACCCAGGCAAGAAATGGGAGCGAGTGTTAAAAATAAAAAATAACAATTTATTAGACTGACATCAAACGTCCACTCACATGTAGTGAAAGTCAGTGTCAGCAACACAAGGGATCCAGCTCAACTCTTGAAAGCTCTAGTGCTTCGCCTCCACGTCCAGTTTGAAGCAAGCTGCTCAGCTGGTAGAAATTAGTGTCGCCGGCTGACTACGGAAGCCTCCTCGTGACAGTCCAAGAAAAAAGATGGAGCAACGCGTTTCACCGTAAAACGGCTTGAGCCTGAGGAATGTAAAGACAGATTTTCTAATATGTTTTTGAGCAACATCCCTTTGCTTTTTGATTTTATCAGACATGGTTAAGGGCCTAAAATACACCACTAAACCTTCACACAGACTGATCTGAATGATTACCCTGACTTGCAGCCGTCTGATTGGCCAATTGTTGCAACTTTGCAAAGCGTCGTTAGAGTGTCGGATAAGCCGTTCAAGTGTCATAAAAACGCCCATAGCGATGCATTGCATAGAGTCAGATTAGCCATTCGTCGTTAAACGAGGACTGCCTGTAGTTTGTATTCACAGTGACTACCATCCACTGTTTGTCTACATTGTTGCACCCTATGTCTAACTGTTTATTTCTCATATATACTGTGTATGTATGTATGTGTGTGTGTGTATGTATGTATGTATGTGTGTGTGTGTGTATGTATGTATATATGTATGTATATATATATTTTAATATATATATATATACAGCTTAACTCCGTTATAGCGCGGTCCTCGGGGGCCACCCAAGACCACCGCGTTACTAGCGGGGTCGCAAGAAAAAAAAATGGCCGCCGCGAAAAAAAAATATTTTAACAAAATGGCCGCCGCATCAGTGCTATCGCGTCCGCCGGAGGGGGAAAGCTGAGAACTCTCCCAGCTTTCCCAGACCCGGTGGGGCAACCGCACACAGCTCTTACTTACCTGGCATCTGATACTTGTGAGAGAAAGGGACCCCAATGGAGAGCACTTACTTACCTGGCATCTGGCAGCTTTTCTCCCAGTCTCTGCTAGTGTTAGGAATGCCACAGCATATCACTGCTGTGTTACGATCACAACGAAGCACTGCGCATGTGCATCGGATCGGGTTTCAAAGAAGAGACTTTGGCGTCCCTGCTTTGTTTACATGAGCCATGTGCAATGCTCTCTTCACATCCAGACACATGCGCTGTTCATGGCTATGGACGAAACACTACACAGACAGTATGGGCGGACAGTGTGTGTGTGTGGAGGAGAGGGTTACTGTGAGTAGGGAGGGGGGTTACTGTTTGAGCAAGGGGGTACTTTGAGCAAGGGGGGCTGTGAGCATGGGAGGTACTGTGAGCAGGGGGGGATATTTTGAGCAGGGGGGGTACTTTGAGCAGGGGGCTACTGTGAGCAGGGGGGGTAATGTGAGCAGGGGGTGTACTTTGCGCAGGGGGGGTACTTTGAGCAGGGGGGTACTGTGTGAGCATGGGGGTGGTTACTGTTTGAGCAGGGGTGATATTTTGAGCAGGAGGGTACTTTGAGCAGGGGGGGTACTGTGAGCAGGGGGGATATTTTGAGCAAAGGGGTACTTTGAGCAAGGGGGGGCTGTGAGCAGGGGGGGGGGTACTGTGAGCAGGGGGTATATTTTGAGCAGGGGTGGTACTGTGTGAGCAGGGGGGGTACTGTGAGGGGGGGGGTACTGTGTGAGCAGGGGGGTACTGTGAGCAGGGGAGGTACTGTGTGAGCAGAGGGGGTAATTCTGTGTGGTCTTTTGGTAATTAATTCTGTGTGGTCTTTCGGTTAACATGAAAGATGCTGGCCTTTGAAGTGGTAGGGTGCTTTGTGATCATGGCCTTGAGCGCCCACAGTGCCCAGAACTCACACAGCACACAGAGTTCCCACAGAGCGCGCACAGCGCACAGAACTCACAGCCCAGAAATAGTGCCCACTGCCACCCACAGAGCAGTGGCAGAGGCAGCACAATCCCATAAAGAGGAGAGGTAGGAGATCTTCAGCTTATGTCCTATTCACTTATACAGTATTCTTCTGTTCTATTGTGCTGTTTGGTGGGTTTGTGTTTTTATTTTATTTTAAGCTTTTATTAATGTTTTGTCGCAATTTTGCCCAAACTCCCCCCCCCCCCCCCCCAATTTTTTTTAAATTTAAATACGGGAGCCATGTGAATACCGCGTTATAAGCGGATTCGCGTTATAAAACACACAAACACACACACACACACATAGTTAGGTCCGGAAATAATTGGGCACTGACACAATTTTCATAATTTTGGCTCTGTATGCCACCACAATGGATTTGAAATGAAACAACCGAGATGCAATCGAGGTGCAAAAAGGCTGGAAAAAAAAAGAAGATCCATCAGTAAAACACGGCGGAGGCAGTGTGATGGCATGGGCATGCATGGCTTACAATGGCACTGGGTCACTAGTGTTTCTTGATGATGTGACAGAATACAGAAGCAGCCGGATGAATTCTGAAGTGTATTTATTGGGTATATTGTCTGCCAAATTCAGCGAAGTTGATTGGACGGCGCTTCACTTTACAGATGGACAATGACCCAAAACATACTGCGAAAGCAACCCGGGAGTTTTTTAAGGCAAAGAAGTGGAATATTCTGCAATGGCTGAGTCAATCACCTGATCGAGCATGCATTTCACTTGCTGAAGACAAAACTTAAGGCAGAAAGACCCGCGAACAAACAACAACTGAAGACAGCTACAGTAAAGGCCTGGCAAAGCATCACAAAGGAGGAAACCCAGCATTTGGTGATGTCCATGCGTTCCAGACTTCAAGCAGTCATTGCCTGCAAAGGATTCTCGACAGAGTATTAAAAATGAACATTTTATTTATGATTGTGTTAATTTGTCCAATTACATTTGAGCCCCTGAAATAAGGGGACTGTGTATGAAAATGGTTGCAATTCCTAAACGTTTCATACGATATTTTTGTTCAACCCCTTGAATTAAAGCTGAAAATCTGCACCTCTATTGCATCTCGGTTGTTTCATTTCAAATCCATTGTGGTGGCGTAAAGAGCCAAAATGATGAAAATTGTGTCAGTGTCGAATTATTTCCGGACCTAATTGTATATGTGTTTGTGTGTGTATGAGTGGGGCTGACAGTGCCTTTATTTTTAAGATAGCGTCTGGAGCAGGCCAACCGGATGAGAGTCCTTCAATATCCCCATTACAGTAGGCAAAGATGTATAGTTGGGTGTACCTGACGAAAGGTCTGCAACGCCTGAAACTTTGCAAAAATAAAGAGAAATGTCTCTGTGACTATACTACATGTATTTACTGAGTGCAACCAACTATGTGCCTTTGCATATATATCTCCAAAGTAGTATACGTTTTCCGTATCTACTTTTGTTGGAAATAATGACGTGATATTATTAGTTGCTGGAAAATCATGAAATGCTACTGTATGTTTGAAATGGCAACACTCAAAACAATTAATTCTTAAATGCTGTGCTTATAGAAAAAACATTTATCTACCTTACGATACCATAAACTGCAGAATCTCAACAATATTAAGATGATTTAAATTTTTTTTTTTTATTTTTTTTTAAGAATCATGTTTGGAGCCTGCCATGCAAGCTCATAGATTACTGAGGTGGTTTAATCACCCATAAGAAATTACTAGCTTCTCTGTTCGCAAAGCATGACATTTCAATTGCGCAGCCAATAAAAGAATTACATGAAGAGGACTGAAATGATTTACTGTATGGAAAGCTACAAGACCAAGGTTACCATGGTGACCTACCTTTCTGTGCAAAAAAGGTCAAGTGATAGTGACCTATCGGTGGACAACCTTCAGTTGCAGGATAGAAATATATTGCTCATACAATTCTTTATACTGTAGATGTGTGTTAAGAAAATATAATATGTTGCTTACAGTATTTAAGAGAGAAACCACAATTAAGATTCATCAATACTAATCTCTTAAAATGTAAATTTTTTTGTGTTTACCAACATGTAATGTTGGATGTAGAAGACAGTGTTTGCAGCGTTTTTTATTTATTATTTTAGGCAAATAGGCACAGGATACGGAGCCAGTGTTCCGGAAAAAAACCCATACTTTCTCCCACTCACATGATGTAAAGCAAAAGCAGACAGTATGAGGTTAAACCTCCCTTTTCCAAATGGTGGCAGGAACCCCAATGGTGTAGGTATGTAAGCAATAGCAGTGAAAAGGGACTACGGTCCAAAGTCGGACGGGAAATCTACTGCTCATATAATTGAGAAAAAACAGACCATAGAACAGATTTTTAGTTTACTTACAAACACACAGAAAAACACAACATTCACAAAGGGCGCTATATCTCAAGCATTGAGACCACTTTTGGTCCAGAAATCAGCACAAGGGACGCACACCAGCCTCTGCACAGAGGGATGATGTCACTTTCGGAAGCGTCGCTGTCAAAAGGAACCGAGGAAATCGGGTTAGGTCATCAGATGCTGCTCCACTGGCTCTATGCATTTAGTTCCTCAGGGGCTTGATGGCGACACTTCCGGAAGTGACAATATCCCTCTGGTGCGGAGGAAGGAACGAGACTGGTGTGCTGAATTTTGGACCAACAGTCAAGCCCCTGAGGAAATTCCTACAGAATACATAGGGCAGTGGAGCAGTATCTGATGACCAAACCTGATTTCCTCGGTTCCTTTTGATAGCGAAGCTTCCGAATGTGACATCATCCCTCCGGTGCAGAGGCTGGTGTGTGTCTCTCGTGCTTATTTCTGGACCAACAGTTGTCTCAATGCTTGAGATATAGCACCCTTTGTGAATGTTGTGTTTTTCTGTGTGTTTGTAAGTAAACAAAAAATCTGTTCTATGGTCTGTTTTCTCAATTATATGAATGGAGCATTTGCTGTCTGACTCCTGACCAGATTTTTGACAGTGGTCCCTTTTCCCTGTTATTGCTTACATACATACACCATTGGGGTTCCTTACACCATTTAAAAAAAGGGAGGTTTAGTTTCATACTATCTGCATTTACTTCACATCATGTGAGTGGGAGAAAGTGTCTGTTTGTTTGTTCCATTTTTTTTTAGCACTGTCTGTGTTGCACTATATTTTCCCCTTTTTCTTTCCATGTACCCGGGAGTATTTGCGCTCCGTATCCTGTGCCTATTACTTCTGAGACGATTGGAAAAAATATTTTTCTTCGGGGCTGCACTACCCCCTACGGTTTCAATTACTGTGACGTATTCTATTTTTAAATATGTACTATTTTGTCACTTGTCACTGGTGCTAGTAATTACCATCTTTCAATTTATAGTGGAATTTGCTCTTTACTCTTTCACCTTTGTTCACAATTTATTTTATGCAAATAAATATTTTTCGCTGCTTTTTAATTGAGCAGAGCATAGATTGGGTGTGTATTAATAATAGCTCATGTACAAACAGGAATTACAATTTTAATTTTTAAGAAAAATGAGTTTGCAGAATGAGAAGGTACGTAATGATGCCTTCACATATTGCACAGATGCACAGAAAGAAGGCTGTGTGTTTATAAATGTCTACTGAACTGCATATGCTGTAAGAAAATGAAACCCTTTGGGCTATGCATCTAGGATTGAGAGAGGCAATCATCAAATATTTAAGATAAAAATACAGTAACACATGCTAGCTGTCATGTGCACGTTTGCTGAATGTTATGACAAGGTTTTCTAAAACATTCATAGGCAGAGTATTTTTATGAAAATATTCATTAATTCAAGGAGACTTTTGTATCAGGCAACCTGCATCATGATTGAGATTTTTGGACGCCTAAGAAATTGTACATTCCAGAAAGAATGGGTGAAATATTCCGCAATCATGTCTAAATTATACATTATAGGGCATACATATCTGTATGTTGTCATATTATACATTAAATTTAGTGCATAAATCAGGTTGTTATAATTCTGATGTTGCCAAAAGGCATAAAATATGACAAACAGGACTAGGCATGTTGATATTATCATACTCAATAATTCAATGAGCTTTTGTTTTATGTAAACTAACTTCTGCTAATAAAAATTACATGTAGGTTATTCCTTCTATATGATGATTAAAAAAAAAGTGTTTTTTTTGCAAAACATTTTGAAATATGAATGATATATTTTGTTTATATCTCTATAAACACAAGCATACCATCAGATTAGGTTCTGACAATGAAAGTGTTATTGATTTTTGTAATAATTGTGTAATATTGCTACTCTGCAATGTTGAAACTACTAATCTCATTTTTGTGGAGTGCTGTATGCATTTTAAGCAGTGCTTGAAATCTCAGAAGAAGCATCTCAAACAACATTAATTTAATACTAGCAGTTACTACTATTGAATATGCAGCAAATTTACCTTTCAAACTGTAAAGAAAGTACAATGAACAAGGGATTTCCAAGACTTATTTTAAAATGTTGATGTTCACAATATTTGTTTTTTTTATTGAAAATATTCCAATTAACTTGATACTTCACTACATAATCACATAATGTACTGGAAAATCCTTTTTACTATGATAAACATGCAAGCTTAATTGTCTTGAATATCAAATAGATGCAAAATTAAAATCTGTCATATTTGTATATTACAGTTTGCATGTTTTCAGCTTTATTGGACATTACTAATCAAAGATTTATTGGTTTCCATGAATAGAAGTAAATGTTATAACAGCATATTTGATTTTTTTTTTCCAGACAACATTACTTATTTTTAGAATGCATCCAAATTTAGTATTTTGTATTGGCTAGAAAAGCATGTGTACATTGTCTGTAGCCTCTTCTATCAATTAAAGACATCATATTTTTTTTTTATGTTTGTAGAAGCTGGCATTCATTACCAGCATTCATTTATCATACTTATGTGCACAATCCTGTTTAATTTGTTAGTTTGAAGAATCATCTTTCAAAGTGTGTAAATATGCATAACTGAC
Source organism: Ascaphus truei (assembly GCF_040206685.1). Taxonomy (NCBI): domain Eukaryota; kingdom Metazoa; phylum Chordata; class Amphibia; order Anura; family Ascaphidae; genus Ascaphus; species Ascaphus truei. The sequence continues at coordinate 89,088,105 of NC_134484.1, read as the reverse complement.
TTAATGTTAATCATGCGGTGAGGAGAGGTGAACTAAATGTCTAATTAAAAAAATGAGGTTCCTCAAAAGATTGTCAGCAGAGAAAAAAAAATCTCATTTAGAATTCACTCATAAAAATGCTAGATAAACACATTAGTATTTGCACTCCTGAGTTATTAATGCTCCCTCATGTGCAAAGCTAATGCATTAGTTAGTGCTGTCCCCCTAAATAGCTATTGCTATGTATATGTTTTAATGCAAGTTTTTGTATATGAACAAAAACTGAAATAATACAATGATAGTGCTTGTAATTAATAACAGCTTCTAAATATATAGGAATTCACAGAAAAATGTGTATCTTTTCCACCATTGGGGGATCTTGCTCTTATGAATTTTAACATTTAGGACAATATTCAGAGTATTAACGGCCTCTACTTTTTCTGACCAAGAAATATGAAGATTGATTTCTTTTTGAATAACTAGAATTGTTGTAAATACTATTGGCTTATTCCTTGCTTTAGTTCTAATGTCATTTATAAGATCGTATATAGAATCCAATAGTGGCTAATATAGCTTAAGCTATATTGTGTGTTTGCATGCTATATCCTCATCTGACTTCTTCTGAGTACTCGTTCACATAAGAATTGCATCCAAGAGAATTATATATTCAAAGACACTATTGTAGGGCCTATCAGTGGGAGTCTGGGATGACTTAAAGCTGCAGTTCAGTCAATATCCTGCATGTGTGTTTTTTTTAATAAATCAGTTCTGTAGTAAGAAAAAATACTTTTAGCATTTTCTGTTTTTAAAAAAACAACTTTGAAAGACCAATTTTATTGTATTCTATTTTAACAGCCATTTGCTAAGGCACTGCCCCTTCATGTCCTGTCACAATCTCTGGCACACCCCTTTGTCAGCACTGCCCTCCCTCTAGCACTTGTCAGTGCAGGAATGCTCATGAATATTCATGAGCTTCCACTGCCAGTCAAGCAGATTATAAACAAATCCCAGCTTTTAATATGTCACCAAATTTCGACCTATCAATACATGGAAAACGAATTGACCTGCAGCTATACAGTTCTTTAGCTAATTAGAGATTGCACACATAAAACTATTGAAATAAAAAAATAAATGTAAAAAAAATAAATAAAAAAAAGACTGAACTGCAGCTTTAAGGCATTGCTATACTCAGTGGGGATCAGACATAGAGCAACACAAGTATCATTTGTATTTGGAACCATGCAGTCCATAAAAATCACTGTGCATGCTCCTTTTAGGCCTTAGGATTCAAAGAAGACCAGGTTCTGGACTGACATTAGCAACTATTCTGTGTTTCTACTTTAAGCCTTAGATATATTTTTATTTAAAAGGGTCGTTTTATCTTTATCCACTAAAATTAACCCCTTCCTTGAACAAAAGGTAAACTGCATATATGTATATAAATACATTGAAAAAATTCACTCTCTCCCCCTGCCCCTCTCCTTGAAGAACAGTACAAGTATACACAGCATGCATAATCAGCAACCACTGCTATATATACAGTATGGTTAAAGTGAGACTGCAACGAGTGCTCACCACAAACAGGACGGGACTGTGAGGCTGAGGTGGGGATGTTGGAATACACTGACCACCAACCGCGAGACAGCGTCTGGAGTGCAGAGTAATGTCATGCAGCTGGGTCAGGATAGGAGAGATCAGAATGGTCGTATATACTCGCCATGGTCAAGGATTGGAGAAGTCGGAAAGTCGTTGTGCGGTGCCGGGGTCTAGGAGTAGAGAAGGTAGAAGTCCAATAGCAAGGGTCAGAGAGGCGGAGGTCCAGATACAAGCCAACGTCAAAACAGGAACAGGATACGCAAGACACGACAGCAAGGTGTTTGAGGCAAACACAAGTACATAAACAGGGTTTATGCTCAGTTAGTAGGAGGGCTGACTGATCATTTACAGGGCAGGCAGCCAATGGAGAGGCAGCACACAGGTGCAAGGTAACAAATGAAACCCGCCCCCTAGACATATGGAGTCCACTGATGGGCAGGGGCGGGGAGAAGTGCACGTGAATAGAAATTGTAGATGGAGTTAACCCCTCAAGTGCCCGCGGTAGTGCGGCACCTGCGCGTGGCACACCTTACCTGTGATGTCATGGGGCGGAGCCTGAGTGAGATCTGTGCGGAGTCCCCCAGCCTAGTAGAGCGGCGTGCGTCAGCCGCTTTGTCACGAGATGCGTTATGGGGGCAAGGCCTAAGCGCGGGACGTGCGGTGTCCTCCTACCTGGTAACGCGGCGTGCATCACCCGTCCCGTCACGGGGTGCGCCTCTGGGCCGACAAACAATCGTCACAGAGACAATACGTGTGTGTGTATATAGTAAGATACTTGGATTATAGTGCAGGGTGGGGACTGTTTTCACTTTGTGCTCAGCATATTAGTAGGGATGTGTATATCTATAATATGGCAGGTTTGCTATAACTTTTGTAAATATATTTTCCGGTTGTTTTTAAACTCATACATGTGTTTTCTTATTGCTTAATGCCTTTATTTCTATTTAGGCATATCACATTTGCTTTGCTCCGACCACCCCGCTCCTTGTAGGAGTGGTTCCGGAATGAGCCTATCAGCTGTGTTGGTTCCGGCACCATCATCTTACTGAATTCCTTTACATCACGGCAACTGCGACTACAAAAACAGCCAAAGTCAGCATTAACGTTAAGCCCCCAAATGAAGCAGGTGGCAAAACGTGCGCGTCGGGGCTCATCTTTCTGTTTGTGCCGCGGTGTCCCTGATCTTGTCATTCTTCCCCGCTGTGAAGGTACTTGTGGCGCTCCCGGTTACGACGGAGCGCTTGCAGTGTGGGTGCTATACCCTCAGCTACATCTCTATCAGCTGATCCCTGACTAAACATTACTTTTGGACTTGTGCTAAGTATCCTAGTCTTTACCACTAGAGGATACAATTCTGCCTATCTTATTGTTGGCCATGTGGACAATTGTTTATTACCTCTGATTGTTTCACTCTGTGCACATTATCAATTTTTGCCATATGTTGACTTAGACTTTCATATATATTCCTTATAGTTAGGGTTATTTATAACCTCTTATGGTAATTGACCGGCCGGTCTCAGTGATTGGAGGCTGATTTCATGCCTCCACACTCATGGGTTAGCTAGCATATGTGTGTATATTAGTGCATTTTGCGTTAGTATTTAGCTGACTTATATAATACATTAGAGCAGGGGTGGGGAACGTCCGGCCCGCGGGCCGTGTAAGGCCCGCAAAATCATTTGGTCCGGCCCCCGGGAAGCAAGCCTGCAAGAATGGTTTAAAAAATAAATAAATAACTCCCCCTTTCCTGATTGGCTGCCCGTGCTGTCACTCTGCCAAGATTTTTTTTTGTTGGCCCGCCTCTTCCTACAGCACTGCCCCCCCTCCCTTCTCTCCTCCAATAATGCCGAGCTCCTTGGGCTCCGCCCCTCTGTCTCTCCCTTTAGGCTCTGCGGGCCTGCCAGTCTCTCTGCTGCACTGGCTACCTATGCAGCTCCAGCAGGCCATCCACGGGCCCCAGGTAACCCACACGCCCCTTTATACCCCCTCCCAGGCACCTTACCCACCCCAAGGGGGGAGAGGCCTTATTATTGTGTGTGTTTGCAGAGGTGGGCTTATTGTGTGTGTGTCACTGTGTGTGTGTCTGTCTCTGTCACTGTGTGTGTGTGTCAATGTCACTGTGTGTGTGTGTGTCTGTCTCTGTCACTGTGTGTGTCTGGCACTGTCACTATGTGTGTCTGGCACTGTCACTGTGTGTGTCTGGCACTGTCACTGTGTGTGTCTGGCACTGTCACTGTGTGTGACTGTCACTGTGTGTCTCTGTCTGTCTGTGTGTGTGTCTGTCTGTCTGTGTGTGTGTCACTGTCTCTGTGTGTGTGTGTGTGTGTGTCACTGTCTCTCTGTGTGTGTGTGTCACTGTCTCTCTGTGTGTGTGTGTGTGTGTATGTGACTGTCTCTGTGTGTGTGTGTCACTGTCTCGGTGTGTGTGTGTCTCACTGTCTCTGTGTGTGTCTCACTGTCTCTGTGTGTGTCTCACTGTCTCTGTGTGTGTGTCTCACTGTCTCTGTGTGTGTCTCACTGTCTCTGTGTGTGTCTCACTGTCACTGTGTGTGTGTGTGTGTGTGTGTGTCACTGTCACTGTGTGTGTGTCACTGTCACTGTGTGTGTGTGTCACTGTCTGTGTCACAGTCACTGTGTTTGTGTGTCACTGTCTGTGTGTGGCAGCAGCCGCCTGAGGTGATTAAGGACCTGAGTATCACCAGGGTGGCGCGGGTAAGCAGCGCTTCGGGGGGGAGAGGGTATAAGAGGAGTGGGGAATGGGGGGGGAGGGGGAATAAAGGACTTGGGGATAGAAGAACGAGTCTGCGGTGGGAGAGACACCTCACTACCGCCTCTCCTCCTCCCCACACCGTGCAGCAGTTGTGGAGGGTACCTGCTCCAATCCCCCCCTGCTCTGCCCCCCCGTGCACTTACACGGCCCTCCTCCCCACACCGGGTAGCAGTTGCGGAGGGCACCTGCTCCGATCCCCCCGATCAGATTTCCCTCCCCCTGTGTGTGTCTGAGAGAGAGAGAGTGTGTGTGTGTCTGAGAGAGAGTGTGTGTGTGTGTGTCTGAGAGTGTGTGTGTCTGAGAGAGTGTGTGTGTGTGTGTCACTTACTATTATTCTCATCTCCAACAAGCAAATCCTCATTCTATTTGCTAGTTCTGCTTCCTACATGGCCTTTTTCTCTGTCATGGTTTGAACACTGCTGTTTTTTTTTTTTTAAATTTAATTCCAGTTTTAAAATATATAGTTGATCATGTTCATAAAAGTTAGTTACATAAACCTTTTTATGATAGATTAATTATGTTTTTCTACTTCATGGCTGTGTTAAAGCAGCATTCCTACTTTCCTTTTTACATTTTCTTTTAGAGTTATAGGATTAAAGCAGGGGATCTCCGGAGCTGAACTGCGTTAATTTCAGCTCCGGCACTCGGGTTTCTCTGTGCAGGCAGCAGCTTCGACCGGGATGGTGGGGCTATCAAAATGGTGTCATTTAAATGTCCCACATCACCCGGGCCAATAGAAAGCCATGACATCATCCCTTGCAGCTTTCTATTGGCCCACGTGACGGGACATTTAAACCTTCAGAGAGATACCGTCAGTACCTATGGAGGTATGTACCTCTGGAAGCAGCGACCCCAGACCTGAAATTAATGCAGTTTAGCACTTGAGACCCTCTGCTATGACTTTATTTGGTTTTTAAAATAAAAATAACGGGCTCAGCCCATGCACCTGTTTAGCGTGCCAACACCGCCATCTGTAAAATAATTTAAGGGTTTGACTTTTTTCTTTCCCCGCTTTCTCTATCTTCCCTCCGTTCTCTCTCTCTTCTGCATCTTTCTTTTAATACCTTATGATGTTATCAATTATTTCCACCTTTCCTCAAGCATTCCTGCATTCTCCTCACTTAACAACTGACACTATTTATTTTTTCGTCTGCTTTCTGTCTAAACGTTATAGCTAACCGACTCTACAATATATCTGCCATCGGGCTACGTGCACTATAATGTCAACAAATTGCTATATCTCACAGAGGTGCAGACAAACTTTTTTTTTTATATACTAAGATATATAATATTTCATATAGCATTTAATTGCTTTAATCAATCGTAGACAGTTTCACAGTTCACACAACCATTGGTCTCTAGGCCTAGAGACCAACCATGAGCAACGTGAAGAGCATCGATCTGCATCGGCTTCTATAGCTTACTGGCACTGAGCCAATCAGGAACCGGGGATGTGTTCGTAATGGAGCAATCAGGACTGTGGGTGGTGCCAGAGCCTAAGGACAGCCCCTAGGAGTGGGGCTTGGTGGTGTGGGAAATTGGAACTGACCAATGGGAACTGAGCTGATGGGACTAGGATTCAAGCACAAGTTACTGATTTTAGCTCCATACCTACCACGGGTAGACGCCTGGCTGCCGGGGAAAGGACAGTGCTCTGCTTGTGGAGTGTGTACTGTCACAGTAGACGTGTTCGCCCTTCCCCACCTCACCATTGTCCCCAAGCTCTGCACCTGGTCCCACGCAAAGAGTAGCCCTCTGACTCATATGCCCACACATGCAATGAGTCACACAGAAACCACACAGGTGCATAATAAACAGCTACACACCAAAAAGAATCTGCCGGAGAACAAAATAAATAGTACCAAAAAGCCATTGAAAATCAGGCACTATAAGCCACTGACCATGCTGGGGATATGTTAATATGCGCACAAAGAGAATAAAGTAGCACTACGGTATACAAAAAATATGAATTCGGCACAATCACTAAAAACATTAAATAAATATCCATACTAATTGGGATATGCAGGTGCGTATCATCAGCTCCAGGTGCAGCCTGCTGTCATTTGTCCATGTCATGGAGACTGTGGTACTTTATACAGCTCAACCCCGTTATAGCGCTATCCGCTACAACGCGGATCGGCTTATAACGCGGTGAGGGTGGCTCCCGTTGAAAAATATATATATTTTTTGAAACATTTTTTATTTAAAAAAAAAAAAAAAAACATCTATTCAATGCTTTAGAAAAGATTGAGAGAGCCTGCTGGCTCAAACTCAATCTTACCTCCCCCCTATGCAACAAAGGATAGAAGAGTTCATGAGATGTGATCCAGGGACCTCTAGGATGAGTCAGCTTTCTTCTCTAGCATTGCAAGGGCTTGTGGTATTACAGTGAGAGAGCAGCAATTTACTGTGTCAGTGTCAAAGTGTGTATGTGAGACAGGGAGTGCTCGGTTTGCTGCAAGCTGGAGAGTCAGCTGCTCTGACTTCACTGCAATGGAAATGTTACCACAAACTGTGCTCCTTTTAATGCCACGTGTTACTCCAAATCTAGCTACCAGCCAACCACGCTGCTTGCTGCCTTTTAAAGTTTACCCCCATAAAAAAAATATATATATTCTGTTTGCATATTTTTTTTTGTTTAAAAATAAAAAATGTATACAATGCTGCAACCAAAAAAAGGAAGAGAAGCAAAACACCCTCCTTGTGTGATGTTGGGTGGTCATTGTTTGCGCTTCTACGCAGCAGCAAAGGGACATGTCACAATCCAGATCACACACACAATACACACAACAACACACCCTGGCTTCTCCACACTGCATGAAATCCTCCCTCTCTTCACCACACATGCTTCTACAGACTTCTTGAGATCTCTCTCTATCTCACACACACACTGTAAGGATTACCGAAGTACAGCCGCTCCGCCCATCCTCTCGAGCACCACCGTGCACGCGCGGGGTGCCTATGGACCACATTCCTTACCAGATACGCGCTGCATGCACGCGCGCCAAAATGGCATCATCTGACGCTGCGGACTCTGGCTCCGCCCCCGGATTGAGCCACGCACACTGACTGCGCGCGGAGCTCGCACGTGACATGTGCGCCACGCCCCCAAGCTCCGTGTCAAGATTCATTAGCTGCACAAACAGCTGCACCTGCTCATAGATGCATTCCTTAGCTGCACAAACAGCTACACCTGCTCATTTAGCTCTGGACCTATCACAGCTACCGCGGAGGCCGCACCCCGCTCCACCCCCCATGGGGGTTGGCTGATCCAGCCTATATATGCTCACCAATGTCATAGGCACATTGGCTGAGCATAGATATATGTTACTCTGTGTTTACCCTTGCTGTCCTGCCTTGTTCCTGTCCTGTTGCTTTGCTCCAGTTTTGATCTTCTGTGTTCCGAACCGGCTTGCTTTGACTACTCCTACCTCTGGCTCCTGATCTTGGCTATCTCTGACTCCTCGCTCTTCTCTAATCCTGAACTCGGCATTGCACCTCGACCACTCTCCACTCTCCAACCCTGACATCGGCAAAAGTACCTTCTACGCTCCGGATATCTCCTACATTGAACTCGGCAAGTATAAAGACTACTCTGATTTCTATATCCCGGACCCGGCTGTCAAGGCAAACCTACACTCTGGACGTGGCCCCTGTGCCTGTGGCTGGTGTTTGTTACTACTCCCATCTCAGTACCGGGGTCTCGTCTTGTTTGTGGTGAGCACAGCGTGACACACACACACACACACACACAAACAAACACACAGAAGGAGTGAGGGGGCTGGCTCCGGGCGTTTCCGACAGATAGCTATAAAACATACTGGCTTCTCCTGCACTGCTTGAGATCCTCCCCCTCTTCACCACACTGGCTTCTCCAGCACTGCTTGAGATCCTCCCCCCTCTTCACCACACAGGCTTCTCCTGCACTTCTGGGAGAGCCTGCTTCACACACGCACGCGTGCATGCGCTCCCCCCCCCCTTCCCTCCCTGGAAGCTGATGAAGCAGAGCTGCAGATGCCGGATAAGTAATTGCGGCGGCTATTTTTCCCCCGCGATCCCGATTATAACGCGGTGGCAACGGGTGGACCCCAACCACCGCGTTATAACTGTGTTCAGCTGTATATGGCATCGTCACTGAAAATCAGCACCCAGAAGAAGCATTGGCGAAACGTATGTCAGGGCAGCATTTTACACTTCCCTCTTGGCTTTGGAGGTTTCAGGGCGCATTGCTGAGCGTGACTCTAGTCTGTGGACCTTTTATTTACCTGACGAACATTGCAGTTGGGACTTTTGCTGTTTGATATATATAGCTATAAGGGCATCATTTTGCAGTTATGGACTAACTCACAGGAGTTTATATGCTCCTCATTATTGATTTTTTTTATTACTTTGGCGTTTTTGGGGTGTATTTACATTTTGTCTCAGGTGGCACTCCACAGAGCACGAGGAGCAGAGGACAGGGTTTGCCTATCTCATTGACTGTTTTGGATGTCTGGTATGTTTATACAAACTCTGTCCTGCCTACAGTATATGACTAATAGCTTTTTGTAGTGGTGTGTGGTCAGACTTTTTACAGGGGAGGGAAGGCTTAGGGAAGTACCTCTGGGACCCTTTGGGAGCAGGGGGAATGGGCCAGATGAAGAGGTAGTTCCATGGGCCAGATGAAGAGGTAGTCCCTCAAAACGTCGCCCCCCTAGCTTGCTTTCTTTTCTCCAAATTGTGTTTTTCCTTATGTTTCATGTGGTTTTTTTCCCCCTTTCCTGTTTTCCCCTCCATCCCTCAAGTTGAGACATTTCCCATGGTGACACTTTATTTTTTGCTCATACATTTGCTATTGTTGCTATGATTCCGGTTTATTGTTAGTGTCATTAAATTTGTTCACCTTCATGACATTTGTATTAATTTGTACCTTTAGCTGTTAGACAGAGAGTGCTGGTACTTCCATAGGAAGTCATCTTTAATCTAAGTAAAAAGATTATAACAACAATACAAATAGAAGCGTTAAACAAAGGTCTCTCCTTTGCTCCCTCCAATCGAAAAAATACATTTAATACCTACATAGATGTGGGGAAATTTGTTCAAAATCTCTCCCTTAAAAAGTATTTTATAAAACAACAAGTACACACACCATCAATTGTTACAAAAACTCCTCCCACAATTAATAGTGAATTACATCACACTCCCTTTAAAAAAAGGTCACTTTTTTACCCAAGCTGCCTAAAGGGCGGCTGCCTAGACATGTACGAATAATTAGTCCAGGATGATCTGGATAAATTAGCCATGCAAAAAAGATATATAAAGAAAAATTTGAACGAAAAACAATATTTAGCTATAAAACAATTAAAAGAAGATAATATGATAGTTATAAAATGATAGTTATAAAAGCAACAGATAAGGGTGGAGGATTGGTAATCCTAGAAAAGGAAAACTATATCCAAGAATCCCTTAGACTGCTGAATGATTTAGACACCTGTTAAAGACTTCACACAAATCCTACAGAGGATTTCCTCTGTGTTGTAGAATCTCCTTACTACAGGCATACCCCGGTTTAAGTACACTCACTTTAAGTACACTCGCGAGTAAGTACATATCGCTCAATAGGAAAACGCCAGCTAGCGCATGCGCCTGTCAGCACGTCCTGAACAGCAATACCAGCTCCCTACCTGTACCGAAGCTGTGCACAAGGGGGGAGACTATAAAGCCTTTTACACATGTTATTTACATCAGTTATGCATGTATGACGATTGCCGTACAGTTCATGCATCGATAAGTAGGAAAAAGGTAGTGCTTCACTTTAAGTACATTTTCGCTTTACATACATGCTCCGGTCCCATTGCGTACGTTAATGCGGGGTATGCCTGTATAGGACTAAAAAAGAACTTTATAACTAAAGAGGAATTCAAATTTATACATATTAAAAAACTTACTTTACACATTTTTTATTATTTACCAAAATTACACAAAGATCCAATAAACCCTCCCGGCAGACCTATTATTTCTAGTATTCAATATATTACTTCTAACCTGTCAGTGTATTTAGATTTTGTCTTACAGAAGCCGGTCAAGATACTCAAATCACACTTTAAAGACACTACTCACATTTGAAACTTATTAAATGATATTGTTTGGTCTGACCAATATTACCTAGTCACATGTGATATCACTTCTTTATACACAGTAAGAGAACACACACATGGGTGTTTAGCTGTGAAATATTTTTTCGAGAAAGTGGGTTTATACACTGGAGCACATATTGAATTCATAATATCTTTTATTCAATTTACACTAACAAAATTTTTTTTGGTTTAATGAGGAGTTATTTTGACTGATTAAGGGCACTGCCGTGGGACCAGGTTTGCACCGAGCTATGCTAACATTCTTATGGGATTATGGGAGGATCAAAACATCTGGTCCCATCATTAGTTCGATGCAAACCTGGTGCTATGGACATGTTTTGCGGATGATATATTTATTTGGATAGGTGATTCTGACACATTATCAACATGTTTTAATTATATTAATCACAATATTTATAATCTTCACTTTACTTCAAAATGTAGCACTATCAGTATTGAATTTCTTGACCTACTTATCTATATAGAGAATGGTAATATCTGTACAAAAACTTACCATAAACCGGTAAGTTGCCTCAATTATATTGAGGCTGACAGTAACCATCTCAATATTTGGCTTTACAATATACCCCAGGGGGAACTAAGGAGGGTGAAGCGTAACTGCACAGATAACAGTGTATACGAACAACAAGCTGAGCTTATGCTTAATACATTTAAATCAAATAAAAAAATTAAAAAAACACCCTAGATCAAGCGGATTCAAAAATACAGAAAATAGATAGAAAGGATCTTCTTAAATACAATATGAATAAAGGAAATAATACTGACAAGTTCGAGGATAAATGTAATGTTCCATTCATTACACAATACAAACCACTAGCCCTCCAAATTAAAAAAGTTATAAGAAAATATTGGCATTTAGTTTTGAAAGACCCAATTCTTCAATCTCACCTTCCTCAAATTCCAAAGATATTGTATACAAAAGTGGATACTTTTAAAACACATGTTGCACCTAGTTGTATCAAACCCCCACACAAGGTCACCTCCTCAGTGACATTTATGGACACTAAAGGCTCTTATAAATGCCAAAAGTGTAAAATGTATAAATGGGATCCTCATAGTTCTAAACATGTTAAGAACGTTTCTTCAACTCATACAGGAATTAATTACAATATTAAACATTTTATTAATTGTGAATCTACGAATATTGTCTATCTCATACAGTGCCCCTGTAAAAAACAATATACAGGCATACCTCGGTTTAAGGACACTCACTTTAAGTACACTCGCGAGTAAGGACATATCGCTCAATAGGAAAACGGCAGCTCACGCATGCGCCTGTCAGCACATTCTAAATAGCAATACCGGCTCCCTACCTGTACCGAAGCTGTGCGCAAGCAGGGAGACTATAGAGCCTTTTACAAATTGGTTATTAACATCAGTTCTGCACGTATGTGACAATTGCAGTAGAGTACATGCATCAATAAGTGGGAAAAAGGTAGTGCTTCACTTTTTTTTTTTTTTTTTTTTTTTAAACTTTCTTTTTATTGGTTTTTGTATACATACATGGTAAAAGAAAATAATGTCAACATTTGTAGTATGCAAACAAAAAACTCTTTGGGGCGTACAACACTAAACGGATGACGTGATGGGGAAACGACAAGACATCACAACAACACACCCACGACCACGCAGGAGAGTGGGGGAGGGGAGAGTTAGGAGGGGGGGGGGGGGAAGTGGTCAGGCGATGATTCTCCATCCTTTTTTCTTCCATCCGTGGCCACCGGTTGACTGCCACCTCCGCGGTACTACACCACCACATCGACTCGTACTGTACTGCATCTGCTATACTATTTCTACCCAGGTGAACCCTACGTCCAGTCTGCCCGTCTCGTCTCGCTCCCGGGCCCCCTCAAAGGAGAACTCACTTGCTTCAATCACAGCCAAATTGTGGTATCATTCACCCCTTGGATGTCTGTCTGGGCCAGCCAAGGCAGCCAAACTTTTTGGAATTTGTCACCGGAGTCATTAACTAGGCTCGTTAATTTTTCCATCCGGCATATGAACCAAATTCTATTCCTGATCTTTGCTATTGATGGAACTACGTTCTGATTCCACAATGCTGCGGTCTCACACCTCATAGCCTTTGCAAAGTGTGCTATTAATATGTTCCCCGAGCGCGAAACCTCCTCTGTGGGTTTGCTTAGTAAAAACAGCCACGGGTCAAGCTTAATTTGGAGGCCCAAAAAGATCCTCTGTAGCCAATCTCTAATCTGAATCCAAACCGGTACTATTTTCGGGCAAGACCACAGCATGTGTACCAAGTCCCCCTGTTCCCCGCACCGCCTAGAGCAGAGCGGGGAGGAGCCCGGGACGAATTTAGCGAATCTAACTGGGGTGAGATACCAGCGCAACATTACCTTATATGAGTTCTCCTTTAATGTCGTGCAGATGGAGCTACTAGCTGCCGCCCTGAAGATCGCTGTCCAGTCCTCGTCCTCTAATGTGCACTGTAGATCTGACTCCCATTGGGCCATAAATCTGGGTTTGTCTGTATCATCTTTGTCAGCACCGACCATGTCTCTGTACAAGGCAGAGATCAGTCCCCGCGTGCCTGTACCTCTCACGCAGAGCCGTTCAAACTTTGTTAGCGGTGGTCTCACCAGGTGTGCGTTATAAAGTGCCCGGATCTGGAGGTACCTAATAAATTCTGTGTTGGGGATGTCCGTTTCTGACTTTAATAGCTCGAAAGATTTAATTGTGTTGCTGCCCTCCAGATCCTTCAACCTCCTCAGACCCAATTTGCGCCACAATGGGAAACTCTTGCCCGCTAGTCCAGGAGCAAAATTCGGATTACCATATAAGGGGGCCATAAGCGTATGTTTGGAGGTCAGCGAGCGGCTACTTTTAGACGCCTCCCAAACCGAGAGCGAGTTGAGCATAGAGGTCAGTGGTTTGTTTATGTCCTTCACCCGTATCCTCGGGTACCAGATTAGGTCCCCGAGCTCTAGAGGGGCGCACATCTCCTTCTCCAGTGCCACCCACCGCCTAAGCTCCGGGTCTCCGTGCCACTGTGTGATTTGGCACAATTGCGCCGCTTTGTAATAGGACATAATGCTCGGGACAGCTAGACCCCACCCCTCCTTAGCCTTCTGCATCAATTTGGCGTTTATCCGTGGTTTTTTCCCCTTCCAAATTAATTTCGAGATCGCTTTTTGTAGTTCCATGATATCTGCCCGTACCACAGGTACCGGGAGAGTCTGAAACAGGTATGGAATCCGGGGTAGGATGTTCATCTTGACGCTATAGATCCGTCCTAGCCATGAGATACCATATGCTGCCCAGTCTTGTAATTCCTTTTTAGAGTTTTCAATAGACTGGGGTAATTTGCTTGATATATGGAGCCTATCTTTTTTGTGATATGCACCCCTAGGTATCTTATGGAGGAGGGTCGCCATTTAAACTCAAAGTTGAGTTCAATCAGCTTCTCCATCTCTCGGGGGATATTAAGGCTTAGTGCCTCTGATTTTGCTTGATTTATTTTAAACCCCAAGATCTGGGCAAATTGCTCTAGAAGCCCGAACAGGTTAGGTAGCGAGATTAGCGGCCTAGTCAGGGTTAGAATGATATCGTCTGCGTACAAAGCCACTTTGTGTTCTTGAGAGTGTATTTGTACTCCAGTGATATCCGTGTTACTACGAATTTGGGCTGCCAGTGGTTCAATGCATAGGGCGAACAGCAAGGGTGATAGCGGGCATCCTTGTCTTGTACCACTTTTAATTGGAAACAGCTCCGAGTGAAACCCCTGGTGGACCACCCGCGCTGCAGGCGCGTTGTAAAGCGCTTTTATTGCCCTCTGGAATTTGCCTCCAAACCCAAATGCCCCAAGCGTGGACTCCAAGTATGGCCAGTCAATCCTGTCAAAGGCTTTCTCTGCGTCTAGGCTTAGGACCACGCTCCGGACCCTGTTGGCTTCCAGGAAATCAATTATATCTACAATCCGTCTGGTGTTGTCGGCCGCCTGCCTATTTGTAATAAAGCCAACTTGGTCCGGAGAGACAAGCCTCGGCAGGATGACGCTTAACCGGTTGGCCAGTAATTTGGAGTAGATTTTGACATCTGTATTAATTAATGATATTGGCCGATAACTTTGACAAATTGTGGGGTCTTTGTCCCCTTTATGAATCAAGGAGATCGACGCCTGGAGCATCCGTTCAGAGAAGGGATCTCCAGCTAACACTCCGTTAAATAACCGAAGCATATGTGGAGCAAGAACCCCGATAAATTTTTTATAGTATAGGTTTGAGAACCCATCTGGGCCTGGGGCTTTGGAGGGCTTTAAACCCTTGATCACTGCCAGGAGTTCTTCCCCTGTGAAGTCGCCCTGAAGTGCCTCTCGCTCTAAGTTGTCCAATTGTGGCAATTCTGCGCCTGCTAGGAATTTCCGCAGTTTACTGCTTGTCCTGGCATTGTGGACCACCTTCTCCCCATTGTATAGCTGTGCATAGAACTTTTTAAACTCGTCCACAATAATTTTGGGATTCGATGAGACCTTCCCCTCTGCCGTCTTAATAGAGTGCATATTAAAATTTGGCTTTCTATTTCGGAGTCTGGTGGCTAGCATGGTGTCCGGCTTGTTAGCCTTCTCAAAGAACTTCCTCTGTGTCCAACTCAGATCCTTCTCGGCCCAGGATGTGAGGAGGAGGTTAAGCTCAATCCTTACATCCTTCAACTCCTTTAATGTTTCTTCTCTACCTGATCGGCTATGTAGTGTAGAGAGCTCATGCAACCTCTGATATAGCTGGGTCAATTTGGCCTCCCTTTGTTTTTTTTTCCTGGCTGCTATGCCTATCAGTATTCCTCGCATCACGGCCTTGTGAGCCTCCCACAAAGTTGTGTGGGACTCCACAGTCCCGAGATTCGTCTGGAAATACGGCAAAATTTCCCCCTTAACTTGTTTTGCGATTTCAGGTATTTTAATCAACGATTCGTTAAGCCTCCAATTTGCTCCTGACCTAGACGGACCAATTTGCACGCATCTCAGCTCTATAGACGCATGATCCGACCATGTTATGTCATGTATATTGGTGTCGGAAATCTGTGGGACCAGTCTACCCGAGACAAAAAAGTGGTCGATCCTGCTGTAACTGTCGTGGGGGTGGGAATAAAATGTATAACCACCGTCTCCCTGGTGTTGTTTTCTCCATATGTCTATTAGGCCCATCTGTCTCAGTCCTTTTAACATCGGCCCGTTACCCTCCCTCCTCTGATTCTGATGCAGTGGGTAGCGGTCTACCCTTGGGTCCATGACTTTATTAAAGTCCCGTGCCAATACTACGTATCCATCAGCCCAGCGCTGGAGTGTCTGGAAAAATTCATCAAAGAACCGAGGTTCCCCTGTGCCTGGAGCGTATACGCTCGCCAGTGTCAATCTGCTCTGTTTCATAAGGCCCACTAGGATGATGTACCTCCCTTTGGGATCTCGTTTTACTTTTTCAACTTTAAAGGGAGCCTTGTTATGGAATAATATGGCTACTCCTCCTTTCTTTTCTTTGGCAGAGGACAAATATACCTGTCTAAAATGCTTATCTAGAAATTTGGGGCTGTTTTGGGTCCTAAAATGAGTTTCCTGAAGGAAGATAACGTCGGCTCGCCTCCGTCTAAATTCGGAGAAGGCAACCTTTCTCTTGTTCGGGCTATTAAATCCCTTGACGTTCTGCGATAGAAATGTTACCGCCATGTACCTGTGTGTGTTGGGCGTCTATATACATAGCAGACCTCGTGCCTACCTAGATGTTGTGACGACTGGTGGCCTGTGCGTCGCCGTTGGTGGATGCTGAATTTCTTCTTTCTTTCGCCGTGGGGGCCTAAGTGTAGCGGAGATGGGTGACTGCCTCTTCGGCTTTGGTGGTTGCTGCGGTCCATGCATCTTTCGCCCTGGGGGTCTAGGATGTGGGAAGGAAGGAACACAAGGAAAAAACAAAAGGAACATATATAAACAAATAGAACCGTATTGATCCCGCAGGATCTCGGGTTCTGTGCCCGGGTAAGGCTCTCCTCCTCTGGACCACCCTCCCTCCCGGTCCAGGTCCATGGCCCAGGTATCTGACCGTGTGTACCCGGGACTATGACGGGGGTGCCGGAAAGGCCTTCACCCCCGCCCCCGACGCACATACCTACGGGCAGGAAGGTGACATGCCCCTCCCCCGTCGGCAGCAGCGACTATTAATATCAAACTCAAACCTTAGTACTATTTCTAACTAACCCCCCCCCCCCAACTTCTGTCATATGTAACTCAGCTCCAACCTCCTTGTTACTCCTGGCCCCTTTCCCGTGATCCCTGTCCCCAGGCCCCCCCCCCCCCCCTGCTCCGTGCCCCCCTCCTACCCCCGGGCCGACTCTCCGTAGCCTTGCTACGTGCTCGTGGTGTGTGTATGCCTCTAGCAGCTCCTAGAGTTACCCCCCCCCCCCCCGCGATAGACTGGCACGCTTGCGTAGGTGTCCCCACTGTTTGTCCCGGTACCTGCGCCCCTGTGTCCTCAGCGTGCTGAATGAGGGGGCAGCCCTCCTGTCCCCCCCCCCGCCCCTCCACGTATTGCGCCCCTCCACGTACACCGCCCCGGCAGCGGAGTTCGCGCACCCCCGCCGGGGCGTGCCGCGTCACTGCCGGTCCCGGAAGCCCCGCAGGCCTACGTCCTCGCTCTCGTGATCTCTTCACATCACCCTGGCCTCGAGAGATCCTGCCGGGTGACGTCATCCGGATGGGCGAGGCGAGCTCATTCGGAGGCAGGTCACCAGAGTAGGAGGGTGGAGCAGAAGGCGGTCCCAGGCATCGGATCAGTCCTTCGCGCCGGAATCATCGCCGCCATGCAGATTGTCGCGCCGGACTTACTTCTTCATCGAAGGTAAGTCCCTGGCAGCCATTTTAGGGGACTATAATCCAGTTTGCCCTCTGCGTGGGGTAGGCTTAGTTCCTGCCGGCTTGGAGCCTCGAAGGGAGGCCGAAACAGCCCAAACTGTGGGTTGGTGCTCAGCCAACACAAGGGCGAACCGGGGAAGGTTTATTAACAGCTTAACTTAGGCGGCACATAGCCGCAACTTCAGCTCCTCAGAGGCTTCTTACGAGCTCCTGGCCCCCTCGCCCGGTTTCTCCTTTCTTTTATCTTTTGAAGCAGAGGACACCGTCACCCATGGCGCAGCCCGAGGTGTGCCTGACTCCTGATTTTCCGGGTGGGCAGCATTTGTAGCTACCTTGATTCCCAGCTTTTTTAGGAAGGAGGGCCCCTCGGAGGGGTGCTTCAGCACGATGGAGCGGCCGTTCTTAATCACCACCAATGCGAATGGGAAGGCCCACCGGTATCTTATATCGGCGTCCCGCAGCTCCTTAGTTATGTGCCCCACAGCCCTTCTGCGTGCTAGGGTGAGAGGAGATATGTCCTGGAACACGGATAGTGTGATCCCCTCAAAGGTGATATGTGGGGTTGCTCTGGTGATCCTACACACCTCCTCCTTTGTTTTAAAGTGGTGATGCCGGAGGATGACATCTCGGGGAGGGTTGTGGGCAGAGGCCGTGACCGCAGGGCCCTGTGGCAACGGTCCATGCATATTTCGGCTTCGGATTTACCCGGCATAATGGACGTCATCCAGCGACTCAGGAGGGCCTCCAGGTCCAAGATCTCAGGGATCCCCCGGACGCGCAGGTTGTTGCGTCGGTCCCTGTTTTCGCTGTCCTCCTGCCGGGACTCTAGCTCTGTGACCCTCGCCTCTAATGCGCCCAACCTGGTGATAGACTCTTGGTGGCACCTGGAGCTGTCCTCCATGCGTTCCTCAAGGTCGCTTGTGCGGGTGACGATTTGCTGCATGTCTCTCCTGAGCCCCTCCACCTCCCCTTTAATGAAGATTTTCAATTCTGTGAGGAGTCTCGCAATTTCTTTTTTAATGAGCTTAGATTGCCCCATACCCTCCGCCTCATGGGCTGAGTCGGAATCCGACATTGCGGAGTGTTCAGCAGCCCCGGTCTTTCCCGCTTCTGTGAAGTACGCGCATACATCAGTTTTGCGCAGGGATTTCTGTCTTGTTGCTGCCATGTCCCCTCCGGAGGCTGCGTTATGTTCTGTGTGGTATCAGGGGTCTTTAGAGGGTAATTGAAAAGCTTTGAGTTTGTTGAAAAAATAATCTGCCGACGGGTGGTGGAGCACTGGATTCACACCGCCATCTCCAACCTGTCGCGCATGCGCATCGGTAGTGCTTCACTTTAAGTACATTTTCGCTTTACATACATGCTCTGGTCCCATTGCGTACGTTAATGCGGGGTATGCCTGTATAGGGCGCACTACCAGAAAATAAAACTTTGTTTTGCAGAACACATTTCTAATATCCAAAAAGGATTTCTTCAGCATAATTTGTCCAGGCATTTTAGCGAACAACATAATAAAGATCCCACAGGTATATTGTGCTTTGGAATAGACAAATTATTGCCGAATTGGAGAGGTGGCGATAACATTAATGCCATTTCTAAACATGAGACCAAGTGGATCCATACTATCAAATCGTTGGTTCCACTTGGTCTCAATGTAGATATACTGTAGACTTGAGAGCTTTTTTGGTGTAAAGCACCGTAAGAGTCTGCTGTGATTTCATAATATCTGACTCACAAATATCTACTAATTGTCTCTTGATTCTGATGCACAATGTATAAATGTATTGGTGAATTTGCCCAGCTCTGTCTCACACATCTTTTTTCTTATTGAAATTTGTTTCCCATTTTTGTTGATATTCTTTGCACTACGTATTTTAAAATATTTTATACACACATTTTTATACACACACACACATATATACACACACACACACACTGGGGGGAGGGAGTAACTAAGCCTGCTCAGGTCCCCCCATGTGCTGCTGAAAACGGACGGGTGACAGACAGGAGGAGGAGGGCTTGTCTGTGTGCAGGGAAGGCCCCGCAGCAAGGCCACGCCCCCTCTGCAGGCAGACATAGCAGAGAACTGCAAGCAACCTCTGCACGGAGCTTCTGGCCGCCCGTGCACAGCTCTGCCCGCCCCCAGCTTTCCCCGCACGTAGCCTGCGCCCCCCCTATATAATCTTGCGCCCCCCCAAGGGGGCGCGCCCCCCAGTTTGCGCACCGCTGAATTTGAGTGGTTGGGCTCGCCTATTTAAGATTTGCATTTTTATGAAATGTTATACCCCCTGAGGAAGTCTTTCTACAAGACGAAGCGCGTAGGGCTGAGGCTATTATGATATAGTTGGTATAGCCTTCCATTTATATCTCCTAGCAGTCTCTTTAAAGTCAGCTATACATGGCATTCATTGGTGCCATACAGCTGGCCATTGCTCCCCTTCATTATTACAAACAGACTTCAGACTCCTGTCTGACGTCATCCTCGCGATCCTCTCGTTGGAGGGCAGAGAGTTAGAGACTGTAAGCAGCAGCATCTGTGTTTGGAATCAACTCTGCGTTCTGGCGTTCCACGTGGAGTCCGGACGAGACGGAGAACCAACACTGCAGTTTGGAGAGGACATTGTTTCCTACATGCTCTAATCATCTGCTACTTTGTAAGTAGCTGTCTTTGTTTTGCGTTGTAGCCTAATACAAACTTACTTCACCATATTTGCTTCTCTGTTTATTTTATAGAATCTTCATCAACTTGGTCATCTTATTATTGTTACAATCGCCGTGTGTCCCTACATATTGACTTAAACAAACCATATCTACGCCTGTGTTCTCGTTCTCTCTCTCTCTCTCTCTCTCTCTCTCTCTCTCTCTCTCTCTCTGTCTCTCTGTCTCTCTGTCTCTCTGTCTCTCTGTCTCTATCTCTCTCTCTCTCTCTCTCTCTCTCTCTCTCTCTCTCATTGGTAAACAAGAGACAGCACTCAATGTTGAAAATCAAAGTGTATTAGTGATAGCAAAAATACATCCAGAAACCCAACGTTTCGGTCCTACAGAATGGGACCTTCCTCAGGGGGAAAACACAGGTCTTAGTGCACCCACAAACATTCCATTGTTTTAACTCTATAATAGAAAATGTTATGTCTGCATCATGCTGCAGTATCTTGCGTCCCATATTAAGGCAGGACACTCTGTACTACTTTACACAGGGTTTCTTTAACACAATAACAGGCCCACCATTCCTTTAAGGCAAAACAAATCATAAAATAAACACCTTCTCATATTCAGAAGTCTAACTACACAACAGCTCCAGCCCTTTCTAACTGGGTTGCTAGATAAGCTGGTTACCACTCCAAAACATATACTATTATATATAAACGATATACACAGTCTCTATGCACAGAAATATAATGTTTAGCTCTTATCTGTTTCTGTTGGGGGCTCGGCCCCACGAGAGTTCAGAGAATCCCTCTGTAGTTCCAATATCTTGGATAGGTCAGCCCTGCTTTAGCGCAATCTTGCGTCCTTCCTGGGGTTAAAACCCAGGCAGTTCCAGCAGGCTCCACGACCACCATCCAGCAAGCCCAGGGGACTGTGCCAGCCTCTTCCTAGCTGGGGAGAAATCTCTCTCCACCCTTCTCTGGGGAAATGCAGTCTCTCTCCCTCTCTCTGGTGAAAGCAATCACTCTGTGTGTGCAGCTCTCATTGGTCAGACTCAGAAATCTTGGGCTATCTTGCCGGTTGTATGAGCCATAATTTATGGTTTGTGAGTTGTGGTTGACATCTGTTGTTTATATGTGGTCCCCATGATTTAAATTTTCAATATTAATTAATTTTAATATATATTCATCATTACAATTCAACTTTTTGGGGCTTTCAGTCCCATTCATTGTGGACCTGTATATAGTGCATTATAAGTTGAGCCACGGTTCCACACTGGATGATTTTTCCCACATGTACCACTTGAATGCACGCAATTGGGATCCTTCTGCTGGCTCCCCTTTCTTTGACAACAGTTATTTGTTCTACTTAATCCCTCTTCATAGTGTACCTGCTCGTTCTTTAGGTTGAGCAGGTATCTCCTTTGTCTGTTTTAGAGTATACTGTATAAATGTATGAAAAGCAAAATATTAAAATTAAATTGGTAATAAGTGGGCCCTACAAAGTGTGGAAATGTTGCCTTTTCAGCTGCTCCCTGTTCTCTGGTTACTTACTGGTGAAGTGTTACTTCCTGTTTTCTTTCACGCAATTTAATTCTCACTTCAATGGGAAACTACAACCACGTTGCTGCTTCCAATTCGCATGTGGGATTTGGTAGCCATTTTGATTCCCTTGGAAGGAGTGAAACACATGTACTACATGGGTACTTATCTTGGGAATCCTAGTGAGTAGGTGTCCCCTGAGCTAAGGAAAAAAAATGGCCTGCCGGGATTGCTGCTTTAAATGACTTCTCCAAAATTAAGCTAAAATTGACTGACCAAAATGATGGGCAAGTTATGGGTTAACATTAAGAGTGATATACTGTATGAATGCTTTACTATTTAAGGATTATTCATGGAAGAACAACCACAGGAAAATTTCAAAAATGAAACAAGTAATTATATATTACACTAAAGTTCTCTGCTCAAAGTAAAGGAGTTGAAAGCATGTGGAAAATTCACCCGCAAGAGACATTATTTGTAATGTCTTTTTTTAAGTAGTCTATATAGATATTTTAGAGGCCTAGAAATCTGTATTTGTGAATCTATGGATAAACAAGAGACTATTGTAGTTTAAAGCTGCAGACCAAGCAATATCCTACATGTGTCTTTTTTAATAAAGCAGTTCTGTACTATTACTTGTAACATTTTATTGTTTTAAACAACGCTGAATAACATTTTTAATGTATTATAATGTAACAATCATTTTTTGTTTCAATAGCAACCATTTACAAAGACACATCCCCTTCCTCTTCCACCCCTTTTTGAGCCCTGCCCTCTCTCTAGCAGTTCACCAATTGTATCTAGTGACTGCCTGGTCACATGATCTTCCCCATAGAACTTTGCATATTTTGTCCTCTTCTGCTGCACTGACAGCCATTTATTAAACCCTTCGTCGAATCTTTGCCGATCGATCACAAGAGAACAGATCGATCAGCAACTTAGCTAATTACTTATCATTGTGTGGATTGTATTGATGCACATATTAAAGGGAAAAAATAAATAATAATAAAAAAAAATCCGGCAGCTTGGACTGCTGCTTTAAAATCAAATCAAGAGAACGTAGGGCAGTAATCCTACAACCAGTGCTCAAAGACTAGAGAGTGTCCAAGATCCAATCCTTAAAAATAATGAGTCACACAGAACAGGCACATAAACTAGGTCCATAAGCAAAGCGGACTATTATGCAGGCTAGGGGGAGGGGTGATAACATGGGTAAAAAATAGTAGCTGACCATCCTACCTGAGAACAACCCGGCTGACTCCAAAATACCCCCAGCCCACTCCACCCACAGAAGTACCTGCTGTCACGCTGAGACCAGTGTGCTCGGCTGCAATAGAGAAGAATCCACTGGAGAGTCGTGTCCTGAATCTGTGTGTGGAATCCACGTGCTGCCAGCTACATCAATCGCAGAAAAACATCCAAGGAAAGCGGTGCACAGCAGAAAAATAGCCAAACGCAGTTCTATGAAAACCGGCTAATTTATTGAAAAAACGAGCATATTCACATTGCCAGACACACTGACGCGTTTCATCCCACTTGGGACTTTGTCAAAGAGTAAATGGTAAAGCGTCTGTGTGCTCCTTTATAAGGTACTGTCAGCTCCATGATTGGCTCATTACAACCAGATCTAATTGGCATACCCTCTGCACAGCTGAATGTTAATGAATGAGGGTGCTATATAGCCAATCAGGAGCTGCAGCATTTGCATCACAGACACAGCTGATACAAAGTTATAACAAACATGTACATATAACACAAAACATAAGCTTCTTAATGTAACAATACTGTCAACATATGACATAAGAATTGCAACACATAAATAATGTTAAAACCACAAAAATCATTTGTAAACATAAGCAAGGAAAAATAAAAAATAAATTAAATTATGAAAATAAAACTGAAAGTAAATATAATATTAGTAATAATAATAGGAATAATCCTGTTCATAACTAACCCATTTGTAATGATGAATAATTAAATATACTCACTATGACCAACAATATCTCAAAAATATATATTATATAAAGCAATCTAATATTAAATGAATAGGTATAAAACTTTGAAATATTTATAATCTAAATAAAATAATATTCATTCTTAACCTAAACGTGATCATAAATAATTAACATCATTCAACTCAGACTTCAAATGCGAAAACATATACGAGCCACCTCATCACAAATGGGTAAGTTAGTGAATCATAATAATAATCATATTAGAAAAATCATTTAAATAGCATATAACTAAATGTCAGTATACCAAATCGTATAAGCCATTACTGCACCATTTCATTGATTCATATAGAAGAAGCACTTCACTGTCGCCACTCTAAAAATGGGAATGAAGTCTATAAATAACATATATACATATGAATCAGAGATACATATCAAAGAATAGAAATATCTCCAAAACTGGATCAAAGATAACGAATATATATTCATAAAGAGGAGAGATGCACTGGATCACTTATAGCCTGAATCAATCAACCAGAAAATGTTTCAGTTCCCAATCAGTGTTTATACCATTTGGGTCTAGTGTGTTCCTAGTGTAAATACAGTGCATCTCTCTCTTATTCAAAGCATTCAGCCTATCTGTTCAATACCTAAAAAGGAGAAATTGGAGATACATCTCTGAGGACAGGCCGAAAAATGGCGAGAAACCGGATGTTTGTCATCTTTCTTTTTAATAAGGCGTACGTGCTCCATAATTTGTGACCGTAAAGGTCTTATGGTACGACCAATATATATGATTATTATTATGATTCACTAACTTACCCATTTGTGATGAGGTGGCTCTTATATGTTTTCACATTCGAAGTCTGAGTTGAATGATGTTAATTATTTATGATCACGTTTAGGTTAAGAATTAATATTATTTTATTTAGATTATAAATATTTCAAAGTTTTATACCTATTCATTATATATTAGATTGCTTTATTTAATATATATTTTTTGGAGATATTATTGGTCATAGTGAGTATATTTAATTATTCGTCATTACAAATGGGTTAATTATGAACAGGATCTGTGATGCATATGCTGCAGCTTCTGATTGGCTATACGGCACCCTCATTCATTAACATTCAGCTGTGCAGAGGATATGCCAATTAGATCTGGTTGTAATGAGCCAATCATGGGGCTGACAGTACCTTATAGAGGAGCACACAGACGCTTTACCATTAACTCTTTGACAAAGTCCCAAGCGGGATGAAACGCATCAGAGAGTGTCTGGCAATGTGAACATGCTCGTTTTTTCAATAAATTAGCTGGTTTTCATAGAGCTGCGTTTGGCTATTTTTCTGCTGTGTACCGCTTTCCTTGGATGTTTTTCTGTTAAAATCAAATCAGTCAATCAAAGGAAAGGGTGTTGCTGAACCTAGTAAAGGTATATTAACTAGTGTTGTACTGGGTCCAAAAAATGACCGAGTACTGGGCAGCCGGGGGAAAAAAAAAAGTGTGTGTGTGCCGAGCACGGGTATTTTAAGTGAAACTTCTTTTGTCACAGAAATTGTATTTGTAAGTGTGTGTGTGTGTCAGTCAGTGGTGTGTGTGTGTGTATGTCCTATTCTCTGTCCTGCTGCTGGTGCCTTGTGCCAGCCCCCCTTTCTCCTCCTCCACCCCCTTGGCAGAGGAGTCTGAGCTGTCGCTGCCGGCAGAGGTAAGGAGACACCCCGCTGCCGGATGTACGGGGATGGGGTGTTCAGCAGAGTGTGTGTGTTTCTCCTCTACCCTCCCCCTGCGCACTGTCTTCCCTTCCTCAATGGTGACTGCAAGTGTTGGAAGCTGACATTGTTGATGGCCTCTTCTGCCAGCAGTGATGTCACTTACGTCACCAGTTACTTCCGTCGCTTTAACTCCATTCACTACCATGCAATTTTCTTCATGTGGTAGGTGCGGCTAATGTGGCCGGGTAGGTTTGAAGTACCTGCAGGCGGAGGCGGAAGGTGAGGAGGAGGACGGCAACATCGTGGTGGCTGTCAGCAGGCGGCGGAGGATGAGGAGGACGACGTCTACATTCTGGTGGCTGCGGGAGCAGAAGAACATATGATCAGAGCAGAAGTGGCACTTGAAGATAGCCGGAGAGCAGCTGAGCTTTTGCAGCGGCAGACAGAAGTCGTCAGACTGTTGGGGCGCACTCCTCGCCGGCTGTCTTATTGTGTCGCTCCTGCTATGGTCACATGTCCTTCTGCTCCCACAGCCACCTGAATGTCGCTGTCATCCTCACCCCTCGCCGCCAGCTGCACGTAATTCTCTTCTATATCTCTGCTCCCGATGTTCTCCGAGAGGAGGACCGAGAGAGCAGAGCAGGACGGAAATACCCGGCACCGGGTCCCAGCACTCTGGGCCGGTTCGGGGTAATTTCCAGGTAGTTTAAATATGGCCGGGTACCGTGTTATTTCCGGGTACCCGGTACATCACTAATATTAACACTTACGGGCACATGACATTTGAGAGTATTTGGTTCTAAATATATTTTTGCAACAGTAATTCATAGTAATGATGAAAATGGTCTTATAAGGTACTTTAAATTGAGCTCTTTATGACAATTCCTTTATATTAGACTTTTACCATTTAAGTTTATCAGGCTTTGTTTCATTCTTCTAAAGGAAATGTTCTAAGGTGTAATATTTGTCACTTAATCAGTCTTGAAATATGGACAATGCTTCACAGGCTATATTAATTCTTTGAAGATTCAGAAGTGTTCATAAAGCAATTACATTTTGCATTTCTATCAAAGTTCATTCTTACATTATTGTAGATGCAATTGTTCACTTTATGCTGCTGTAGAATAGTTAGAATAGATGGATGTAACAAACGGTTTTATGTCATATTGTATGAGCTACATTTGCAAATCTGTATTGAATAGCATATTGGTTTTGCCACCCATTCAAAATATGTATCTAATCATGTTCGTAACTCAACTAAGGAAAACTAATGTACAGTGATATACTATAAAACAGTGTTTTTATCTATTATATTTATCTGTTTGAACCTGGAACGCGTAGAAACCCTATCCTTTTCAAACATTGATGCAGGTAAAATTCTATTCTACGATTCCTTTAGGATACTTATGGATCTCATAAGCCTAAAGAAATATACACTACACGTCTTAGGCTAAGAAAGCAGGGGGTTGATGTACATTTACATGGAATTTCACTATATGAATAACATAAAAAAAACAAAAAACCTTGTTGTTTTTGCATAAAAAAATGTTCCTACCATTGAACATAACCCTGAATCACCGGTGGGGAAGCATTCTAAATAAGTGATCGCTGGATCTAATACTAGGTGGGCAAGAAACTCGTATTGGTTAGGTCCGAATTACACAAATTTGAGACTTACAGTACAATTTAGATAATGTCATCAGGAACAAGAGCCAGGACTGGCTGACCCGCTTTAATTCGTAAGTCTCTAAATACAGACAAAAATTGTCTAAAAAAAAGCCAAGTTCAATAGAGTAGCACAAGACCATATAGACCATCAGGTATTCAGGTGGTTATAGGGCATTTGAGAACCCCCTAGAAGATTTGTTACACAATGCAGACAGAGACAATCTAGACATGATTCTACTCTTAGGCCGTGTCCATGATTAGTGCGACCACGGCGAAAATGTCTTACGGCATTGATCGCGGCCATAGAGCACGCGTGCACCAGTGAAATGGGACATGCGGTGTGCGAAAAATCAAATAAATTGAGATTTTGCCCGCTCACGTCCATGGTTCAGCCAATGAGGGCGAACCGCTCACGGGAACGCCTCCTAGAACACCACCCATTGCGCAAACCAACAGGCCATGTGAACACTCCGGCAACAGGCGAGCATGACTCCACGCGCTCGCTCGCAGGCACCATGGACACAGCCTTAGCCCCCTGCCACCACTATACTCACAGTCTCCCTCACTGCCAATAATACCACAATTTCATCAACACTTTAAGCCGCAGTCTATGGGTCATCTTTGCCTGTCCTACCTTATTCCCTCTTACTGCTTACTTCCGCCTACAAAAAAATTCTAGTGCTGCCCCCTCTCTCTGGAATTCCCTGTCACGTACCACCAGACTCTCTCACAGCTTTCCGATGTTTAAAAACTCCTTGAAAACTCAACATTTCAAGGAAGCCCATTTGCCATACCTCTAACATCCACCTTCCCCCAACCCCATTGGGACCAGCTGAGCAGCTGGACCAATCTCCACCTTATGTTCCATTCCCTCCCCCAACCTTAATGAAATAAGCTGTCAGTCTGAGCCCTATTCCAACCTGAGATACACTCCATCCTACAATGAGAAGCCATATTACCTTCTTGTTTCAGTAATCAATATTGTCCCACATTCCCTTTAGAGTTTACCTATTTGTATCTGTTTGTTCGTGTCCGTCCTCATCTGTAGGTAACTGTTCATGTAATATACATGTGACGGTGAGGGGGTAACCAGTCTCTAAATAAAGGTTAAGCCCGTTATTGGTTGCCCCTGATCTGAGTATAAGGGTTCAAGAGAGTTAGCTCTTGAGCCCAGTAACAAGGTATGCTTTACATGTACTTTGTGGTAATTAAGAATTTGTGTGTTTTTACCTTTCCAGCCATGCCAGCGAGCAGTGATTGCTAGGGCATGAGTTTCAAGGGGGGTTTTGCAGAGTAATTGTTGTCAGAATGTGCCTAGGTAATGGGGGTCTGGAGTTGTCGGTTCTCCTACAAATTAACCCGGGAATCATGCCCTCAATGTAGGCACATTGTCCCGGCAATATCTTCCCTTGAAAACACTTGCTAGGGTTCCCTTCTTCAGCATAACCCAGAAAGGTAAATGGGGCAAAGGGATGAAAAGTGTCCCTGTAACTAAAGGGGTCCCTAGGTTAAGGGGGATACCCCAGTTAATGCCCAGGTAGCCCAGAACCTGTTGCGTTCATGGGTGCTCCAACCATATATGAGGTTGTGAAGGGACTCTCAAGAGTCCAGTCTAAGTCCCATAGGTAGTGTGTGGGGAATACGAGCTGATAAGAAATAAAAGGGCATCTATCTATTCTATTCCCAATACCCAGAGACTTAGGAAGGTATTAAAGTATATTTTTATTAATACAGTGATAGTGCTGTAATTTACTGTTGTGCACTGTAAATGAGCAGGGACTTTTGGAACCGATGTTCAGATAGACTGTCAGGGCTACCAAGTTGGTGCCAGTAAGTCTACTGGACATCGGAGTTCAAAGTAGCCAGAGGTGTGGAAGCCATTTGGGTGTCAGGGAAGGGCTTAAGTACCCACGTCCTAGGAACAATGGCAGTCGTCCAGGCTGCCAGACCCAGCGGGTAGCATGAGATAGCCAGGGAAGGATGTGGCAAACTTGTGCATGTCCCTTGGACAATTTCAGATTTCCCGCTGACCTGGCTTTCTGTACCGGCTTCGCTCTGATTGGCTACTGAGAAAGTTAGGAGACAGAAAGGAGAACCCCCGCAGCTGTCTAGATGTATATGTGTCGGTGCTCCCTAGGTAAAGAAATATAGCAACAACCAAAGAAAAAGGAACCTAGTAAGAGCACTCTAAACACGTGGTGATATGGTGAACACTTTAAAACATACACTTTATTCTAATAATTAAAAAAATGGGGGATAAAACTAGAATTAAACGCTTGGATCCTTAATATGAACACTAAATGTGGTGTTCTGGATCAATGAAAGTATGACTGCAAATATCCTCTACTAATGTATGCAGCAGTTTGGACCAGTGGGTATGGTGAATCACTGTCCAGATGAATTAGCAGTAAGCTGTTTGTCCCATTACAGCATTACCATGTATTTATATCTCTTACCTCTCACTGAGTACTGATCCTTTAGAGATCAACTCTGACAACAGAGTTGGTGTTGGATCAGTACTGTTTATCATCCGATAGATATTCCCAATAGGTTGGTTACTATCACTACCTTTACACCACCTACCTGAGAGACGCTGAACAGACTATATACTTACCTGATCTGAGTCAGCCCTACCGTTGTATTGTGTGTGAGCCCAGTATGTTATGCCCACAAAGTGGATAGGGACTTATTGGTATGTTCCCTAGACTCAACTTCACCTTATTTAGGGTCATATTCATAGCCAGTGATATTGAGCTGATCACGTACAAACCCTACATTTAATTATTTATTTACAGCATCCCTAGCCTTATATCAGCTACAGTATTAATGGCCAGGATCCCATTCATTTAGCCAGTTATACTGCCCCACTGTTTTTTGGCTAGGGTCCCTTTTATATGCTAGAGTGCTGTACATTTTGCTTACTAGGATTTGTATATACTGACACATACTGTTACAGTAGCGAATAATAGGGTGCTTTGGTTCATCTGTATAGTGATTCACCATACCCACTGGTCCAAACTGCAGCATACATTAGTAGAGCATATTTGCAGTCATACTTTCATTGATCCAGAACACCACATTTAGTGTTCATACTAAGGATCCAAGCGTTTAATTCTAGTTTTATCACCCATTTTTTTAATTATTAGAATAAAGTGTATGTTTTAAAGTGTTCACCATATCACCACGTGTTTAGAGTGCCCTTACTAGGTTCCTTTTTCTTTGGTTGTTACTGAGAAAGTTCCCACACGCTGATTGGCTGTAGTATTTTGTGAATGAAACTCCAAATAATATAACAAACATCTGAGCAAATCAGGTTTGAGATTTCGAGCACGAGAAGTGCGGCCGGGCTTTTCAAAGTTGCTCTTGCACAAATAGAGCAACCTGCTTCGATTTCAAGCCAGGAAAGTCTGCCCGCCAGATTCTAAGTCCCGTTTTTAGCACCCAAGTTCTAATAATCGAGCATAGCGGTTGCGGCTGGAATTGCAAGCCGGTTTTAGTTCCAGGAGTTTGGTACTAACCCCCTGGTCAAAAGGAGTCCAAGTTCTCAGAAGAGAAGGGAGTGGTGGTGTGTGAAACTACACACCGATTTGGGAACCAGAGGATTTCGGGCTAAGTCCCGGTCAGGATAAAACTCTTATTTAGAGTTCCCTGCACCTAGAACAGTCTAGTTGTCGACCCCCAGACCTTCAGTAAGTGTGCTTTTCGTCTGTATTTTGTGTTTCACTGTGTGTATGCCTTTTTCTGCGAATAAATTACAATTGATTTCATTATCTTGTTTTGCTCAATGAATGATCCTGGTAAAAAGCTGTAAACGTCCTGGTCTCCCGTGACAATACATAACTCTGTACTCCCATTGCACCATGCTGGATAATATGTTAACACTTAATAATAACAGTTCCTATTTCATCTAGACAATCTTCTGGCAGTGATTCTGAGTTCGGTGACTATTCCACAAAGCAATCACAGCGTTATGTTAGACTTAGCAATAGTGCCCAATGTCATGCAGTAGCTGCAAAGGCAAATACGATCTTATCTTGCATTACATGGGGTATGGATGGAAGGGAATTAAGTATAATTATGCCCCTCTCTGAAGCATTAGTTACTGTAGACCACACCTTGAATATGGATTACAGTTTTGGGCACCACTCCATAAAAAAGATATTATGGAGCTAGAAAATATGCAGTAGAGCCACTAAATTAATAAAAGGGATGGAAAATCTGAGGTATGAGAATAAGCTAACTAAATAAAATTTGTTTACATTAGAAAAGAGGCATTAGAAAGCGAGGATATGATAACTATATACAAATATATTCGGGGACCAGTACAAGGAGTTTTCATAAAACTATTAATCCCAACTGTAGTACAAATGACACAAGGTCGTCCCTTAAGGTTGGAAGAAAAGAGATCTCACCATCGACAAAGAAAAGGGTGCTTTACAGTAAGGGCAGTTAAAATGTGGAATTCATTACCCATCGAGAATGTGATGGCAGATACAATAGATATGTTAAAAAAAGGTTGGACATCTTTTTAGAAAGAAATGGTATACAGGGATATACCAAATAAGTGAACATGGCAAATATGTTGATCCAGGGAGAAATCTGTATTTATTTATTCCTTTATTAGACATAATTGGCTGATTCTTTTTTGTGTGGCTCCCGCTGGATCAAAATACTGTAAATACAAATATTTGATAAATATCTGTGGTCTAAATTTAGCATAGGTTGAACTTGATGGACATATGTTTCAAGCCTCATCTATAATTCCGTAACACCCAGAGTTCTTAAAAAAAATCAAGAAAAGACACCCAGATGACTTCTGCAAATAACCATTTGATAAGACCACCAGTGCCTAGGAAAAAATAGTATATAATCTATCTCCTCATAATTTATCCATTTGTTGTATATATGTATGTATGTACTGTATGTATGTGTCAGTATATATATATATGTATGTATGTGTCAATCGGTATTGACCATGTCATTTGTAGGTAGGGAATGGTGTAAATGAAACTGTTATTATTTTTTACACATTTTGAGGGTTATTTATTAAAATGCCATAATGCCGACTGTGGAACTAAAATAAGGAAACTCCCATTAACGTTCTAGTTTCGGTGCAATAATGCCCTGATTTATTGAATAATACTCCTTTGTTGGAAAGGGTAGACTTGGGGATTCACAAACCCCTATGATTAGTATGGTGATTTGCCTCCTATTGTTTTAGAGGTCCTCATTGTACTGTTGTTCTATGTTCATGATCATCACAAGGTTGAGATCATGAAACGTCTTCCTCTCCTTTGCACTAAAAGTAGGTGAGCACTATTTTCACTAGCTTTAATGATCAGAAAAATGGATTGCTAGGTTCCCCTAAAACAGTAGTCCCATGATGTCTTTTTTTGTTAGTCCCCGAGTGTTGAAATAAAAGGGGTTAGCTCTCGGTTCCAAAGATACATGCTGCTGAAGTTACTTGTGTTAAACATGAGATTTTAATGGCTATTGAATAGGAAGAGGCAAACCAGGACATACTGTAGTGACTTCGTAGTGGTGCACGTTAATGGTGAAATCTGAAAGACCATTTTGTTTCGATTGGAGGGGTTTCAATACCGGTAATTTCACAGCTATGTATCTAGGGAACCAAGGGATCCCCAGAGTTGAATATAGTATAGTTCAGCTTTGGAATACCCACCACTTTGGGGAAAAAAACCAGCAATAAAACAGCCCTAATTGCTGCTATAATAAACACGTCTTTATGATCATTCCGTGGAATGTCCCCCCTCCTACAGTAATTGCATTCTGCATGTGCACAAGCATGGGGGGCAGGGGACTGTGCAGTAATTTTATGTGAGCGCCAAATTAGGAGTGGGGAGACATTCATGTTCAGCTGGAGGTTTGTGTGTTGTATTTACTGAACATGTAAACAGAAAAATAAAAAATATAAAAATGAGGCATTTGTGTCTGCAGACACAGTTATACTCCTATGAATAAGTGGGTGTCTTTAACTAGTAAGGTACATTTTTCCTGTCAATCAACAATTGCCCTTTTTTTGTATGCATGAACATGCAATTGTTGTGTATTTCAAAGTGGATTTCACAGCTGAAAGTAGAATTTATATTGGTGTGTACATTTTCTTCAATATTACAGTCCCACGAGACTCGACAAACACATTTCTATTCCCGTATTGGCAGTGCCCTCTTCCATTCTAAGGTTCTTGAGGGAATGTTAAAATGTACCCACTACCCACTTACCCAATTGTAACATGCGATTTCTCAAGTTATTTACCAAATATAGGAAAAAAATGGGTTGTCACTTAAAAAAAAAAAAAAAATTGTAGAAAGTAACCCAACCCATTAGTCATGCTTTCTACATTTTGAAAATACAATTGGTATCTACAAAATATGCTGTTTTGTCATTCTAGTTATGCAGTAAAATAGGGGTGCAAATCTGCTTCTTTAGCACCCACCACTCTTTTCTATTGCAAAACATTAACTAAACCATAATAAATTGTATGAAATGTTTTATATTTCTTGAAAGTACACAAAATTACAGTACAGAATGTATGTATATCTTTATTTGTATAGCACCATTCATGTACATAGCACTTCATAGCACTAATACATGTGACAAAATAATATAACACAATTGGAATAAGAGCTACATACATAAAAGTAACATTAGAAATAGGTGTCCCTGCCCCATGGAGCTTACAATCGAAGTGGTAAGCGGGGAGAATTTACAGAGACAGTAGGAGGATGTTGTGGTAAGTGTGTATGCAAGAGATGAGTACAGTACTTTGGAGCTACTCAAATCCTTAATTAAAGAGGTGTGTTTTAAGATGGACTTAAAGGTGGAGAGAGAGAAAGGTGTAAGTTGGATATTGAGGGGAAGGGCATTCCAGAGGCGTGGGGCAGTAAAGAGAGGTTTTAGGTGGGAAAGGGTTTTGGATACAAAAGAGGTAGAGAGAAGACTTCCTTGAGTAGAACGCAAGAGGCGATCAGATATGTAGCGAGAAATTAGGGCTGAGATGTAATTTGGGGTAGTGAAGTGTATACAGGGAAAAGGGAGACCAAAAAGCGCACCAGCACAAACGGAGCAGGAAAAAACCAGAACAAAAAAATGATTAAAAGGGCACTTTAATGTGGCAAAAGACCCATCCAATGCATTTCGAACGTCGCAGCGTTCTTTTTCAAGGATAAAACACAATGTGATAACATCCATTATATACCCTCTTACCTGTGGGCCATTTTGCGCCAAAAATCAGAACCTGATGACGTCATAACAGAGCGACTCAGTGCCGATCTAAGGGCAAAAGGAAGTACCAAAGGCAGTGTGGCCATTTTGGATGTGGGCAAACATAGGAACACAATAACAAAGCTTTATTGACCATTCCAGCAGAACAAAATACATTGCTGCTAACTGGACAAGCATATTTAAACGAAATAAAGCTATATTAAACTAAACTAATGCTTAATAAAGGGTACCATTATATCAAGGAAAAACATGAACAAGGTGGATTAAAAAACTAGCTGTGTTGCAACTAAGTTATATACAAAAAAAAGTTAAAAATAAAAACCTCTAGACATGATTAAAAAAATGTGCAAGAAAAGTAAATTTAAAGACATATTACACATACATACTGCATAACACAGATTGTGTACCTAAATCATAGGAACCAGGGAAATACAACCATTATAAAATATGAAGTATTATCCACAAGATACATCAAAGAACAATTTAAGCTTACATATTAGCATAATATTTGCATGATAAGGCATAGGTTCAAAGGTTATAATGACAAGAATATAATGTCCAATATAATGACAATTGTCTTATTTAATCTGTATTACCAACTAATTACACCATAATACGTCTATCACAAAAATGTTTACAAAAAATGTGTTAGTTGCCAGTCAATGTTCAAGCCCATAGGGAAGCGCGTTTGGAGAGTGAAGATCCAATACGCCTCCCTACGGTCCAGAAGGTTGATATGATCACCTCCTCTAGATTTAGAAATAACTGATTCAATCCCCAAAAAGGAAAAATTATTAATTCCTCCCTGACCACATTCAGTGAAATGTTTTGAGACTGGATGATTAGTGTCTCTCAATTTTATGAGCCTTAAATGCTCTAACATCCTGACCTTAAGGGCTCTAGTCGTCCTCCCCACATACCTCTTGCCACAACCACATGTTATTAGATAAATCACAAATTGACTTTTACAATTTATAAAACTGTTAATCTTAAATTCCTTATTTGGTAATATATTCACACCATGTGGCGGTGGCAAGGCAAACTGGAAAAAACTTTTGGCAGGCTTCATGTGTTTACATGCACTACAAGAGCCACATTTGAAGGAACCCCTAGTGATAAAAGTTTTTTTGAGACCAGAAGATTTGAGTTCACTTGGTGAAACATGAGATCCAATTGTTCTCGCTCTACGATATACAAAAGTAGGACCAGAATCCACATATTTTTTAAGGACAGGGTCCATGGATAAGACATTCCAATGTTTTGAAATTATAGAGTTTACTTTTCCACTTTGTTTACTAAATTGTGAAATAAAAAGAGGACATTTGTTTTTTGATTCTGTCAGTCCATGTGAGTCCTGTTTAATACCAATTGTCTTAACATTGTTAACAAGGCGAGAATCTTCAATTGGATGTGTGGGCAACAATGATGCTCTCTCTGTATGTAATGCATTTTCAAATGCAATTGCTAAATGTGATTTGGGGTATCCCCTTTCCAAAAATCTCCTTGTAAGCTCCTCAGACTGAGAAAGGAAACCACTCATAGTGGAACAATTCCTTCTCAGTCTGAGGAACTGTCCCCTTGGTATGGCCTTTATGACATGGGATGGGTGGCAGCTGTCCGCCCTAAGAAAGGTGTTCCTGGCATTTTGCTTCCTATAAACATCCGTTTGGATTTTTTTGTCTATGTCTACAAATAATTGTAGATCCAGAAATTCAATGTGATGGAAATGAAAATTTCATGTAAATCTTAGATTATAAAGATTATTATTAAGATAAGATACAAAAGTGTGAAGTGTAGTGACATCCCCCCTCCAAATAATAATTAGGTCGTCCACAAATCTTTTATAAAAAACAATATTGTGACGAAATAAATTAGTGCTCGAATAAATAAAAAGTGCTTCCCACCATCCCATAAATAAGTTCGCAAAAGAAGGAGCAAAACTTGTACCCATAGCAGTGCCAATAAGTTGCAAATAAAACTTACCATTAAATGTGAAAAAGTTGTGCGTGAGTAAAAAGTGTATAGCGTCCAAAATAAAAGCCGATTGAAAGATTGATATTTCTGGTATCTCAATAAATTGGCGGACCGCTGCCAAACCATGGTCATGTTGTATAACAGAATACAGAGAGGTAACATCAAGTGTTACCCACAGGTAATCATTACCCCATTTAACATTTTTGATCTGATCAAGAAGATCACCAGAGTCCCGTATAAATGAGGGCAATTTCCTAACAAATGGCTGAAGAAAACCATTAACATATCTTGACAGACCATCTCCCAAAGATCCAATACTAGAGACAATGGGACGACCTGGAGGGTCGACCAATGTCTTGTGGATCTTTGGGAGATGGTGGAAGATAGGAATAATGGGATGAGATGGAATAATGAATTTAACCTCGTCCTTCGACAGAACTTCCATAATAACACCTGAGTCAACCAGTTCTACAAGGAACTCCAAGAATTGCGGTGTGGGGTCGGCGGATAGTACACGATAGGACCGGCCATCATCCAGTTGGCGTAATGCCTCCCTGATGTAACCGTCTCTGCCCTGCACCACCACCGCACCCCCCTTGTCCGCACTCTTAATGACCAATGCAGAATTATTTTTCAAAGATTTTAAAGCTAAACGCTCACTTTGATTCAAATTGTCATGATCTATATAGGATAGGGAAAATCCCTGAGCTAGAAGACGAAGGTCTCTTATAACCAGATTTTCAAACATAGTCAGAAATTGACCCTTGACATGAGTGGGGTAGAACACACAACTCCTTTTTAGGCCTGAATTCCATTCAGAAAATGTAGGAATATTAACATCATCAACCGTCTGTTCAGATAAAAGATCATTCATATCTTGCAGGGTACAAAAATCATTAAATGTATGTAAAGCAATAGATACCGGAGGAACAGAGTCGGATGAGGGGACATCACTCTCGATAGCGTGTGATGGCCCCCCATCTAAATCCTCATCTCCGGTCGACCTAGTAACATTTGGAATAAAATTGTCAAAAAACTTTTTCAAGGATAATTTCCGAACAAACTTATACACATCAATAGTGGTTTCGAACAAATTAAAGTTCATTGAAGGTGAAAATTTTAGGCCTTTATCCAGTAGTGACAACTCTGTAGGAGAGAGAGCAGTTCCTGAAATATTTATAACATTAGATATATCATTCAAAACTTCTTCCTTTTGGAGGCGGACCTGTAGCCCCCTCCTCCTCCCCCCCCTCCTCCCTCTTCTGATTCTCTTGTGTCCTTTTGAAATAAAGGGAAAGATTTTGGTTGTTGCTGTTGCTGTCTCTGTTGATTAACATTTTGATAAGAAAAAGCATCCTGGGACCTAGGTGGTTGACCCCAAAAGGTGCGTCCACCCCTCCCTCGCCCCCTGGATGGAGCTCCACGACCACGATGATCATCATTCTCAAATGTATTGACAAAAGATACAGAATGAGAGGTAGAGGCAGTTTCTGCATCTGAAACATCAGATTCGCCACTCTGATAATCCACATTCTTAGATTTTAAAATGGACTTATTGGGAGTAGATTTAAACTGAATGAATGATTTATCTTTGTTATTTGATCTTTCCTGAATAGAATTTATCCTCTGCCAATGGTAAACCTGGTTCTTTTCATAGTCATATCTGTCCCGATCATATTTAATTTGTTTTTTAGACATAATACCACATTCCACATTTTTTACCGTTTTGGAGAGAATAACATCAAATTCCTTAAAGCCCTTTAAACCTTTGAAACTGTATAGGTTTTTTTGCAGTTCTGTGATTTGAATATCAAGCTGATCTTTCTCCTTCATTTTCTGAAACACTATTAACTCCATCAAACGAAAAGAGCAGTCATTGAGGGCTGTCACCCATCTATTTTCAAAATCCACATCCGGAAAACCAAAGGAGGGGGCTTTTTTAACCCTTAGTCCTCTTGGGATCCTTTTACATTTAGCATAGTTCTCCAGGCTTATAATGTCCCACCATAAGCGGTTCTTATGAATCAATAAACTTTCCAATTTTTGAAAGTGGATTTTGAGATCAGAGATGTCAGTGGTATCCAAATCCACAATGTTATCAAACACACGTAAAGCTTGTTTTTTTCTCTGTGTATCATCACAAGTGTTGAAAAAATAAGTATCCGAAATATCTTCTAATTCATCCATATTATCCCCTGGTTCCTCCATACCAATATAATGGAACACAAAGGGGGTACTGAAGCCACAAAAAAGTAACTATAAAAGTGTATAAAAAGCAAAAATATAAAAATTAGGGATCTTCCTTTTAAATTCAAAGATTAAGCTCCAAAAAACCTATGCATGTGCGGCTCCAACCTGTATATATTGCAATATGGAAAATAGCTGAAGCGCTCAAATGCAGGTATATCTCAAAATGATAATAAGCCAGACCACTGTACCAGGGTACTAACAATTGATATAGTACCTATTGTGTCATATAATGGGTACTATCCTCCTGAAGACAGGTGGTGTGTGGTGCAACCCACTCACCATATGTCTCATTGGCAGGTTCCCCTGAAAAATATGCAAATACTCACATCCTGGTAGGGCAGGCAGAGTGTCCGCACTCTTAATGACCAATGCAGAATTATTTTTCAAAGATTTTAAAGCTAAACGCTCACTTTGATTCAAATTGTCATGATCTATATAGGATAGGGAAAATCCCTGAGCTAGAAGACGAAGGTCTCTTATAACCAGATTTTCAAACATAGTCAGAAATTGACCCTTGACATGAGTGGGGTAGAACACAGTTGTGGCAAGAGGTATGTGGGGAGGACGACTAGAGCCCTTAAGGTCAGGATGTTAGAGCATTTAAGGCTCATAAAATTGAGAGACACTAATCATCCAGTCTCAAAACATTTCACTGAATGTGGTCAGGGAGGAATTAATAATTTTTCCTTTTTGGGGATTGAATCAGTTATTTCTAAATCTAGAGGAGGTGATCATATCAACCTTCTGGACCGTAGGGAGGCGTATTGGATCTTCACTCTCCAAACGCGCTTCCCTATGGGCTTGAACATTGACTGGCAACTAACACATTTTTTGTAAACATTTTTGTGATAGACGTATTATGGTGTAATTAGTTGGTAATACAGATTAAATAAGACAATTGTCATTATATTGGACATTATATTCTTGTCATTATAACCTTTGAACCTATGCCTTATCATGCAAATATTATGCTAATATGTAAGCTTAAATTGTTCTTTGATGTATCTTGTGGATAATACTTCATATTTTATAATGGTTGTATTTCCCTGGTTCCTATGATTTAGGTACACAATCTGTGTTATGCAGTATGTATGTGTAATATGTCTTTAAATTTACTTTTCTTGCACATTTTTTTAATCATGTCTAGAGGTTTTTATTTTTAACTTTTTTTTGTATATAACTTAGTTGCAACACAGCTAGTTTTTTAATCCACCTTGTTCATGTTTTTCCTTGATATAATGGTACCCTTTATTGAGCATTAGTTTAGTTTAATATAGCTTTATTTCGTTTAAATATGCTTGTCCAGTTAGCAGCAATGTATTTTGTTCTGCTGGAATGGTCAATAAAGCTTTGTTATTGTGTTCCTATGTTTGCCCACATCCAAAATGGCCACACTGCCTTTGGTACTTCCTTTTGCCCTTAGATCGGCACTGAGTCGCTCTGTTATGACGTCATCAGGTTCTGATTTTTGGCGCAAAATGGCCCACAGGTAAGAGGGTATATAATGGATGTTATCACATTGTGTTTTATCCTTGAAAAAGAACGCTGCGACGTTCGAAATGCATTGGATGGGTCTTTTGCCACATTAAAGTGCCCTTTTAATCATTTTTTTGTTCTGGTTTTTTCCTGCTCCGTTTGTGCTGGTGCGCTTTTTGGTCTCCCTTTTCCCTGTATTGCATTGAGTAGCTGCACAGCTTGCCTGCCTGCCCTACCAGGATGTGAGTATTTGCATATTTTTCAGGGGAACCTGCCAATGAGACATATGGTGAGTGGGTTGCACCACACACCACCTGTCTTCAGGAGGATAGTACCCATTATATGACACAATAGGTACTATATCAATTGTTAGTACCCTGGTACAGTGGTCTGGCTTATTATCTTTTTGAGATATACCTGCATTTGAGCGCTTCAGCTATTTTCCATAGTGAAGTGTATAGCCTTAAAGAAGAGAAGAATTTTGTAAGTAATATGGGATTTAATAGGATGCCAGGAGAGAAGCTGAGACAGATTTAGGAGAGCACTAAGTGATTCTAGCAGTATTGTG
Organism: Ascaphus truei; assembly: GCF_040206685.1. Classification (NCBI taxonomy): domain Eukaryota; kingdom Metazoa; phylum Chordata; class Amphibia; order Anura; family Ascaphidae; genus Ascaphus; species Ascaphus truei. The sequence goes on along the minus strand of NC_134484.1, from coordinate 89,047,731 downwards.
TAGGATAGATTGTATGTGAGATACAGGAAGCCTGGACAGTATAAAATTGCAATATTGTATAAAAATGGCTTACACAGACAAAGTCTGGATAGCCCTATCCCATATTATTTATTTATAAAATCTTTTACCAGAGAGTTACCCCTCGTTTTCAAGTATGTCCTGGGCAGAGTGTTATGATGACAATACATGGTTACATTAAATGAACAGGGTTTTATTCATTATATTTAAAGATATTGAGTGAACAGTTAAAGATAATATATGTTAGAGGCGTATGTAACAGTTTCAGACAAGATTAAAATGTGTGAGCTTTAGTTTTGAAAGAACTTAGACTGGTGGCGGCTTTGAGAGTTTCAGGTAGATTGTTCCAGTTGTGAGGTACACAATATACTATATTGCTAATAATAATAACAAATCACAGATTTCATGTGCACTAACAAAATTCGGATGGTCAGATGACAAAATATTTACGTTGAGCAACAAATAGAAAGCATTGATTTTGTTCTGCCAAGAAAAAAAAAAGGTACAATATATGGCTTTCCAAGATACGCATGAACGATAAAAACAAAAATTGCTTGTTAAATGGTTCATTGCCAAAAAAATTAAAAACCCTTGGCTATATGAGTGGCTGCTACATTGGCTGTATAAGGGTTCACATTTCAGGCTAGCAAACGGTATATACATAACATAGATAATAGTTGTAAATAATTTAGTTCTGAAGGGGTCTGCAGTAAATTGCAGAACAACTTGTTACAACACCTCTCTCCCATGACTAACAGTGCTGGAATATGCTAAATGGGGAGGTAAGGAAAATTATGCTTACTCTATTTCCCTTTCTAACAATTTGTTCGTATAATATTTGAACAAATTAAACACTGTTAATCGTACACCACTGTAAATGATTAGCCTCTCTCTGTTTACAACTCACTTTAATTGCTTTAAAACACAATTTGTCAGCTTCATGTTCTATTGACAATGTTATCGATTTATCCGATTTTGGCTTTGTCTTGTCTTTCGTACATAAAACTCACATATGCAGTTCAAATGGGAAATGGTTGTATTGATTTTCTTAACTTGAGCCCAAATGCTAAAGATTTTTGGATAAGCTTTCTCATTACTTAAGCCGAAATCAATAGGAGAGAGCATCTTTTAATGAAAGAGCCGTTTGAGCATCGAACTTCAGAAATGGGGTCCTGTTCATCCCTTGCTTCACAAATCGATCTTTTAAGATTCTTAAGCGAGGTCCAATTGGTTGACATTGTGGTTTCTCTTGGTATGTAAACTTGCAGCTTCAGAGAAGAGAATGTGAGCTACGGAAAGAGCAAAAGGAAACACTTTCTCGACAGCAGAAAAAAGATGGACTTCTTGCTGAGGTACCTAATTTAACACTGAAACTGATCTCTTAGCCTACTGCTGACAATATAAGCTAGTTTTTTTAGGGTGGGGGTGGAGGGGAGAGCTTTAACATTTCAATTATTGTTATCAAATGGAGTGTATTTTGCCAATATGCCGGTTTGTGTGTGTATATATATATATATGTATATATATATATGTATATGTATGTGTATATATATATATATATATATATATATATATATATATATATATATATACACATATATATATATACATACATATGTGTGTGTATATAAGATATAAATATCTACATATACACATACAATACATATACTTTCACCTGTACCTCCGTGCTAACATGCCTTCTGATAAATTCTTTGAGTACTGGTTGTTCACCTGGGAAGCCGTGATAATTGGCAATGGTGTATATGCTCGCCTACAGAAAATGTGTAGTAATGAATAGATTTACAGCACACAATCTGCCTAATCCGTTAATTTATCTGGGCTTTCCTCCAGCTACAGGCTCAAGAGCATACCATTTACCAGCTTCGGACCGAGGACTGTTACTTGAAATCCCAGCTTAAGGACTGGAAAGCTAAAGTTGAACATCTGCAGAATAAGCTTGACATGTCTGACAAGTTATATGGGCAAGCCAAACATCAGGTACTGTACTAAGATATCATTAACTGCCCGAGCTTAATAAATTAAGCTGATTATGTCTTTACTTAATTAACTGCGAATGACCTATTGATGTATAGGCAAGAAAGATAGAGACTGCATGGTGCACTGTACTAAATTTATTGGCTTTCAATTAGTTCTACTATTGATTGTAACACTTAAGGCAAAAAAGAGTTTACTTTTGTGCTCTATGTTATAACCTAATTCTAAACAATATAGTGTGTGTATATATATATTTAAATTAATCTTAAGGTATACAGTGTTGATTATCTTTTTTCCTTCTCTTTTTATGTTTTGCATTGCTTTAATATTTTGGTCCTGCTTTGTCCAATACTCTATTGTGAAGAGAAGCTTTCATAAAAAGTACTGAATTGTAAACTTAGCTTTATTTTAAAGACAATACTTTTTTTCTCTTATTCAGAATATAACTGAACATTTTAGAAATATGGCACTGTATTTCACAGCTTTTCAATGGGTGCATTAGGAGAATGTTTGAGCAGTATACAAAAAAATATTCTGCTACCTGTATATGCAATTCTATTTCACATACAAATCTTGTACGATAGAACTTTTAGGAATCCTTTAAATTATTTTGAAGACATTGTATTATTTTAACTTTTACATTTTATAAGTGGCACATTCAGATATAAAGTAATTTTCAGTTAGAGTGCATTGTAAAACTGACTTATTGTACTTACATGTAATTATTGCATTGGACTTGACAGCCATTCAATGTATGTTCCTTAGTATTGTGAGTGTTGTAATGAAAACTATGTCTCAAAAAACATTTAGTTAGAAGGATTGTGATATTACGACTCTTTCGCTCGAAATAGGCTCATGCAACATGATTTATTACATCGTTTAGCATAACAGTTCAATCTAAATAGGTACAACTGTTTGGTGCAAATGTGAATTCCTCTCCACTTAATGTTGAAATAAGGTAAATCACTGTTTTGTTGATTAGATGCTTGATATCAATAGCACCTAAGTGTTTCTGAGAGTATGTTATTTAAAACCTATGTTAAAATCATTATACTGAACTGTGAATATGTGAATATAGTTGTAGGATTGATTTACCATGTAGATTTTTTTTTAACTTGGCCCCTAAATCATTGTATTAATTCAGCAAGAATTAGATTTCAGTTGTTTTAAGAGGCAACTGGTACAGTACATCCGAATGTGACAACATACAGAACATTTCATTCATTTGGTGACAAAATGATAAAGATAAATAGGGTGGGGTTAGAAAAGATGAGTAAGGCAGATTAGTGATGATTTCTTCAAGACAATTGCATGCAATTGAAGCTTGATCAGTATTTCATAAGTACTGTAGCTATGCCCCATGATGGAGAGCTGTATTTTCTTTTGATCCTTTTGAACGTGTTTCTTTAAATGAAAGGTTTCAACGTGAGCAAGCAAAAAAATAAATATATATATATATATATATATATATATATATATATATATATATATATATATATATATATATATATATACATGAGATGAGACCAAAAGATTTAGAAACATTTAAACTGCAATAATGTGGTAATAGAAATGGTTCAACCGTCTCCTGTCTCGCATTCCCCTTGTCCTCCTGTTCCAACTCCAATCTATCCAAATGCTGCTACCGCCAGACTCGTCTACCTCACTCACCGCTCCACTTCTGGTGTGCCACTATGCAAATCCCTCCACTGGCTTCCCAAATACCTTAGAATCAAATTTATAACCCTAGTTCTGATTTATAACGCTGCCACCCTTTACATCTCATCCCCAAATATATCCCTAAACACCCCCTATGTTCTGTCCATGACATCCGCCTGTCTTCTCTCTTATTACTTTCTCTCACTCCCGCCTGCAAAACTTCTCCTGTGCTGCCCCCTCTCTCTGGATTTCCACCATCAGACTTTCCACCAACATTCAGACATTTAATAACTCCCTGAAAACTCACCTTTCCAAGGAATCCTTTCTGGCATACCGCTAACATCCACCACCTCCCTCCCACCCTACTATGGCCAGCTGTGTGGCTGGACCAAACTCCACTCTTAACACCCCCTAATATCCACCCCCCCCAAACCTCAATGCCTCCAGCAGCGTGGCTAGACCATACTCCATCCTGAGACATACTCCGTCCCACAATGAGCAGCCACTTTACCTTTTGTTTCAACTTTGTCCCTCATTCCCTCTATATTGTAAACCCTCACAAGTAGGCTCATTACAGGAGGATATACTTATGATTTACCCCCGCTGCAGCTTATTTATGAACAGAGGAAATGGTGCTGCAAGGGGCATGTAAAGTAATACACTGAAAGACAGACAGAACCCCTGTAGATAGCACTCTAATCCGGTGTGAGATGGTGATTGACTTAAAATATCTTTATTAATAACAACTTCGTTAAAATATTGGGGTTTAAAACAATAATTAAATAATACCAAGTGTTGCTAGCTCTTGGAATAAGTTGTTCCAGAGGAGTATACAATTATTGGTTAATATCCAGTGTTGGGATAATCACTGGCCCTAGTGTTCCTCATATGGAGTGAATGAACTAGAGATGGTTGTGAATGGAACGGCAGTTTGGACCACATGTGTAGTGCCCCAGTAATTGAATATTAATAGATGCACCGGTTTAGTAGACCTATACTGTGCTGCTATGTGCTGCAGCCATTAGTACATTTTTGATTTGGGTAGAACAAATCTGGGTTAATGTGCATCTAATGGTGTTCACTGTCACCAGCATTGGAGATGGTGATGCGTGAGTGCAAGTTGGTTATACTTTAAACACGTGTGAACCCCAGGTGTGTGTAACAGATCTAGAGTTAACAATAGTATTCATGGATATATTACTGGTAAGTATTGTAGCGCTGCTGAAACTCCTGTATGATCAAATACTGAGTTATCAGCTAAGTACTGCTCCTTGTAGGGTTAATAGACCGGTCATCTGTGAAAGACCTTTCCCTAATTGGTGCAGTACTCCTCACATGTGGTAATGGTCTGGCACTCCAGAGGTGAATTGCTGGATGGGGTGCCGTTTTGCTCACTAGATTGTGTCCTATAAGCTATATGCTGTGGTAGGATATTAGCATTCAGGCTTCCCTAATTGTAACAATGATAGACTGCCAAATAAACAATGTGCCGTTCCTATAAGTTGACTCTTAAGACCGTCAGGTCTATAATCAGCCCATAAATGTGCAGGAGCAGAGCCACGCTGACTTCCTAAGTAACACTGAGTCAGCGTCCGTGAACTAGGGCTCCACGTGGTCACGTGGTGCCGACGCGCGCGTTTCGCGAGTGCTTTGTCAAGGCTATAGTAATCAGAAGGTATCCTATGTCTGCGGAAGGTATTTATACCTCTTGGTTTAACCTATTGTGACCCCAATCGGAGTTAGCGCATGCGCACTGTGAGGCTGGTAGGTGTTAGAAATTCAGACCAGCACTGTATCTCCTAAGGTGTATGAGACTGAAGAGCTGTGGCATGCTGCTTAGTTATTGATAGCAGGTTGCTTTAGTAATCTAGTTGTCATCTATAGTTTTTTAGTAGTGGCTCTCACTGTTATGACACAATGTATTGATTGCTGAAATAAATTGGTTAATGTATTTTGTTGTTTGTGTTATTTCTTATGTATTACTGTATATATTATTATATGTATTAATGGAATGGCAGAGTTTGAGACAGAAAGGACTGTATCCAGACTGATGTTTTAAAATGTACAGCATTCTAGTCTCTGTGTTGATTTTATTTAGATGAACTAGGGAGCTTTAATGAAGGGACTGTTGACAAATCCTTCATTGAGGCCTTTAGGTGTGTAAGTGCTTTTAGAGTATAGATCCAGCGTGCTTCCTTTTTTAAACTCACCCTCTCCTGATTGGCTGCCCGTGCTGTCACTCTGCCAAGATTTTTTTTTTGGCCCGCCTCTTCCTACAGCACTGCTTCCTCCCTTCTCTCCTCCAGAAATGCCGGGCTCCTTAGGCTCCGCCCCCCTGTCCCTCGCTTTAGGCTCCGCGGGCCTGCCAGTCTCTCAGCTGCACTGGCCATGCTGCTCCAGCAGCCCATCCCCGGGCCCCAGGTAACCCACATACCCCCTCCCAGACATCTTACCCACCCCAAGGCGGGAGAGGCCTTATTATTGTGTGTGTTTACAGAGGTGGGCTTATTGTGTGTGTGTGTGTATCTGTCACTGTGTGTGTGTGTCAATGTCACTGTGTGTGTGTGTGTGTGTGTGTCAATGTCACTGTGTGTGTGTGTGTGTGTGTGTGTCAATGTCACTGTGTGTGTGTGTGTGACTGGCACTGTCACTGTGTGTCTCTGTGTGTGTGTCACTGTCACTGTGTGTGTCACTGTCACTGTGTGTGTCACTGTCACTGTGTGTGTCACTCTCACTGTGTGTGTGTGTCTATCACTCTCACTGTGTGTGTGTGTGTGTATCACTCTCACTGTGTGTGTGTGTGTGTCACTCTCACTGTGTGTGTGTGTCACTCTCACTATGTGTGTGTGTTGTGTGTCACTCTCACTGTGTGTGTGTGTGTGTCACTCTCACTGTGTGTGTGTGTGTCACTCTCACTGTGTGTGTGTGTCACTCGCACTGTGTGTGTGTGTGTGTGTCACTCGCACTGTGTGTGTCACTCTCACTATGTGTGTGTGTGTGTGTCACTCGCACTGTGTGTGTCACTCTCACTATGTGTGTGTGTGTGTTGTGTGTCACTCTCACTATGTGTGTGTGTGTGTGTCACTCTCACTGTGTGTGTGTGTGTGTCACTCTCACTGTGTGTGTGTGTGTGTGTGTGTCACTCTCACTGTGTGTGTGTGTGTGTGCCACTCTCACTGTGTGTGTGTGTCACTCTCACTGTGTGTGTGTGTCACTCTCACTGTGTGTGTGTGTGTGTGTGTCACTCTCACTGTGTGTGTGTGTGTGTGTCACTCTCACTGTGTGTGTGTGTGTGTGTCACTCTCACTGTGTGTGTGTGTGTGTGTCACTCTCACTGTGTGTGTGTGTGTGTCACTCTCACTGTGTGTGTGTGTCACTCTCACTGTGTGTGTGTGTGTCACTCTCACAGTGTGTGTGTGTGTGTGTGTGTCACTCTCACTGTGTGTGTGTGTGAGTCACTGTCTGTGTCACAGTCACTGTGTTTGTGTGTCACTGTCTGTGTGTGGCAGCAGCCGCCTGAGGTGATTAAGGACCTGAGTATCACCAGGGCGGCGCGGGTACGCAGCGCTCCAGGGGGGAGAGGGTATAAGAGGAGTGGGGGATGAGGGGGGAAGGGGTAGAAGAGGAGTGGGGGATGAGGGGGGGAGGGGGTATAAGAGGCTTGGGGGATAGAAGAACGAGTCTGCGGTGGGAGAGACACCTCACTACCGCCTCTCCTCCTCCCCACACCGGGCAGCAGTTGCGGAGGAGGGCACCTGCTCCAAACCCCCCTGCTCAGATTCCCCCCCCCCTTGCACACTTACACGGTCCTCCTTCTCCCCACACCGAGCAGCAGTTGCGGAGGGCACCTGCTCCGATCCCCCCCAATCAGATTTCCCTCCCCGTGTGTGTCAGCGAGAGTGTGTGTGCGTCTGAGAGTGTGTCTGAGCGAGTGTGTGTGTGTGTCTGAGCGAGTGTGTGTGTGTGTCTGAGCGAGTGTGTGTGTGTGTCTGAGCGAGTGTATGTGTGTGTCTGAGCGAGTGTGTGTGTGTGTCTGAGCGAGTGTGTGTGTGTCTGAGCGAGTGTGTGTGTGTGTCTGAGCGAGTGTGTGTGTGTCTGGACGAGTGTGTGTGTGTGTGTCTGAGAGAGAGAGAGGGAGAGTCTGTGTCTGAGAGAGAGAGGGAGAGTGTGTGTCTGAGAGGGAGAGTGTGTGTCAGGGAGAGTGTGTCTGAGAGAGAGAGAGAGGGAGAGTGTGTTTCTGAGAGAGAGAGGGAGAGTGTGTGTCTGAGAGAGAGAGGGAGAGTGTGTGTCTGAGAGAGAGAGGGAGAGTGTGTGTCTGAGAGAGAGAGGGAGAGTGTGTGTCTGAGAGAGAGAGGGAGAGTGTGTGTCTGAGAGAGAGGGAGAGTGTGTGTCAGAGAGAGAGGGAGAGTGTGTGTCAGAGAGAGAGGGAGAGTGTGTGTCTGATAGAGAGAGGGAGAGTGTGTCTGAGAGAGAGAGGGAGAGTGTGTGTCTGAGAGACAGAGGGAGAGTGTTGTCTGAGAGACAGAGGGAGAGTGTGTGTCTGAGAGAGAGGGAGAGTGTGTCTGAGAGAGAGGGAGTGTGTGTGTCTCAGAGAGAGAGGGAGAGTGTGTGTCTGAGAGAGAGAGGGAGAGTGTGTCTGAGAGAGAGAGGGAGAGTGTGTCTGAGAGAGAGGGAGAGTGTGTGTCTGAGAGAGAGAGGGAGAGTGTGTCTGAGAGAGAGAGGGAGAGTGTGTGTCTGAGAGAGAGAGGGAGAGTGTGTGTCTGAGAGAGAGAGGGAGAGTGTGTGTCTGAGAGAGAGAGGGAGGGTGTGTGTCTGAGAGAGGGAGAGTGTGTGTCTGAGAGAGGGAGAGTGTGTGTCTGAGAGAGAGGGAGAGTGTGTGAGAGAGAGAGGGTGTGTGTCAGAGAGAGAGGGAGAGTGTGTGTGAGAGAGAGAGGGAGAGTGTGAGAGAGAGAGGGAGAGTGTGTGAATGAGAGAGAGAGAGAGAGAGTGTGTCTCGGAGAGAGAGAGGGAGAGTGTGTGTCTGAGAGAGAGAGGGAGAGTGTGTGTCTGAGAGAGAGAGGGAGAGTGTGTGTCTGAAAGGGAGAGTGTGCGTCGGAGAGGGAGAGGGAGAGTGTGTGTCTGAGAGAGAAAGTGTGTATGAGAGAGAGAGTCTGAGAGAGATAGAGAGAGAGAGAGAGAGTGTGTCAGAGAGAGAGGGTCTGACAGTCTGAGAGTGGGTCTGACAGTCTGAGTGAGAGTGGGTCTGAGAGTGGGTCTGAGAGTGAGAGTGGGTCTGAGAGTGAGAGTGGGTCTGAGAGTGAGAGTGGGTCTGAGAGTGAGTGAGTGGGTCTGAGAGTGAGTGAGTGGGTCTGAGAGTGAGTGAATGGGTCTGAGAGTGAGTGAGTGGGTCTGAGAGTGAGTGAGTGGGTCTGAGAGTGAGTGAGTGGGTCTGAGAGTGTGTGAGTGGGTCTGAGAGTGTGTGAGTGGGTCTGAGAGTCTGCGAGTGGGTCTGAGAGCCTGAGCGAGAGAGTGGGTCTGAGAGAGAGTGGGTCTGAGAGCCTGAGCGAGAGAGTGGGTCTGAGAAAGAGTGGGTCTTAGAGAGAGTGGGTCTGAGAGTCTGAGAGAGAGAGTGGGTCTGATAGAGAGAGTGGGTCTGAGAGAGTGAGTGGGTCTGAGAGTCTGAGAGAGAGTGGGTCTGAGAGAGATAGTGGGTCTGAGAGTCTGAGAGAGAGTGGGTCTGAGAGTCTGATTTCCCTACCCCCTGCCCGATTTCTGTGTGTGTGTGCACGTGTGCATTTGCGTGTGCACAGACACCAACCCACAGTCAGTCAGTCACCCAAAGAGAAGCAGTTCCAGCCATCACATTAGTGGTGAGTTCATTAAATGTTTCACCAAATACAGCAGGCTAATTTTTAAGTTGATAATTTTGGATGGCCCTCGAATGATTTTATAAATATCAAAATGGCCCTTGGCAGAAAAAAGGTTCCCCACCCCTGCTGTAAAGAGTATGGACTTGGTGTTTCCATTTTGGCAAGAGTTTATGTGCCTTGCCAGTGGGTTATCTACATTGTTGCGTATAGTACCTATATGCTCCAGTACTCGCTGTTTAAATTGGCGTTTTGTTTTGCCTATATAGATTTTCCCACACTTGCAGAGGCCTTGGTATATTACTCCAAAGCTTTGGCAACTAATAAATTTCCTGATCTGATAAGTTTGTGAATTATTCCAATTTTGGAATGTTTTGGTAGTTGTAATGTTTTGGCACGCTTTACAATGTTGGCATGAATAGCTGCCCTGTGGTTTCGGTGGTAGCCATGATTTTATGGGTGTTTCCGTAAAGTGGCTGTGGACTAAGATGTCTTTAAGGTTTTAAGCTCTTCTACTGAACATTGATGGATGGGTAGGAATAACTTCCTTAATGTCCTCGTCTGCCGCCAGAATGTGCCAGTGTTTACGAAAGACTTCCCTGGCTAGATTCCACTGTTTGTTGTATGTGCCAACAAAACGTATCACTTTGGTCTCATTAGTTGGTATTTTATCAGTTAGTAGGTTAGCACGTGGAGAGTATTTTGCTTTCTTGTATGCTATTTTTATACTTTTGTTGCTGTATCCTCTTGTTTTGAAACGTTGGGTCATTGATTTTGCCTGTGTTTCAAATTCTGCAATTGTACTGCAGTTTCTCCTGAGTCGTAGGAATTGGCCTACTAGTATTCCCCTAATTAGGGTGCTGGGGTGATGGCTGGAGGCCTCTAGAAAGTTGTTTGTGGCCGTGGGTTTACGATAGACAGTTGTTTCTATCAGGTTGTCTGTCCCTCTTGATAATTGTAAGTCCAGGAAGCAGATGGAATTATAATTGTACTCTAAGGTAAGACGTAGATTCAGTTGGTTCTGATTAAGGATTCCAATAAATTCTTTTAATAGCATAGGTGTGCCTTGCCACAGCATGAACACGTCATCTATGAAGCGCGTCCAAAGTATGATGTGTGACGTGTAGTGTTCCATTTCTTCAGTGAAGACGTGTTTAGCCTCCCACCATCCTAAGTAGAGATTCGCATAGGATGGTGCGCATTTCGTGCCCATGGCAGTTCCCTGTGTTTGATGATAGATTTTGCTGTTAAACAGGAAATAGTTCCTTGTAAGAACAAATTTGAGTAGTTCTATCATGAAGTTGGTATGGGTGAAGAAATGTCTACCTCTTGTTTGTAAGTAATGGTTTGTAGCTTCAAGGCCTATGTGATGTAGAATGCTGGTATAAAGACCTTCTACATCTAGGCTTACTAGAATGATGTCTATTATGCTCATGCAGTTGTTAGTAGAACACCAGAAAGAGAGGCTTGAAACATTCAGCTCTGAGCTGGAGACCAAATTAAAAGAGGCAGAAAAGTGGAAAAATGACCCAAAATTTGATGAACTAGAGAAAAAGTTAGAAACTAACATATCCAAATTTACAGCGGAGCTGAAAGAAAGGAAACGCAGGAAGTACGAAAGAGATAAGAAAGACTTCAAAGACGGAAAAATATTCAGATATAAGTTTGCCAAAAAAAACAAATACAGATCTAGAGCTGCAGATATACAAGATTCATCCACAGAATGGGAAACATCTGACATAGAGGAGACGAGACTAGATAGTGGTGAAGGCACCTCAGGCTCATTTCTCACATCCCTGGTGTTATGGATTACAGGTATCTTATGGCATATAACGCATAATTAATACAGGTCACAGGTATATATGTATAGTATCATTATAAGGCCTAGTACAGCTTAGAGCATATTGTTAAAAATCCTAGCTATTTTGTCTTAGAAATAATAGGTTGTTTTGCTGAGAAGTGACAGGATATTGGGACGTAGGTACATACACATAAAAGAGGAACTAACTCGCGTAAACAGGCCGTGGTCAAACGGTAAATGCTGAAACACATCATACACTGGCGACACACTTTATTCGAGCTCGGCTAGTCCCACCAATTCGGGTATACCCGGGTGTATTGAGGTTTGTGACTGTTTTCTGCCCGAGTGCATTGAGGTATTTTCCAGGCAGGGATTGAAGCATTTTATTCCCGCTGGCTGCAATACTGCACAGTATATATATATATACTGCATTACAATTCATGAATTTATGCCATCTGGTAGACACGCGAAGCATTGCAGCCTATTAAATCCTAATCATTATCATTTAACAGATCAGCCGCCCGTCAGCCAGGCATGAACCCAGGCTGGGAAGGCAAACGCAACGGGGCTTGTCAGAGGTGAGGAGCGGCGCATTCCAGGTATCTGCCAGGTACATACTGGGTATTTGCTCGAATAAAGTGTGTCGGTGCAGTACGTCAGTAAACTGTAATTCCTACTGATAAACAACATTGTCAGTAACCACAGAGTATGGTAATATAACACGTACGCAGCAAACAATAAGATGCTATATAAGTTTGCGTGACTTCATGTTGAATTAGAACCGAAGTGAGAGTGGGGAACCACACAGATGAGTAAGAAAAATAGGGTGCTCAAACCCAGGGTGACTCCATCCAGTTCAGTGGATAATAAACATTAACCCTGGAGATACCAGTGGGAGTGGGTGGGTAAAATGTAGACTTGTAAGTACTAAATGACAGTCGTCAGACTTAACCATAAGAGTCTAATACCCATAAAAAAAACCCACTCACGTCATCTCCAGGGGTGATATACAGGCGTGCCAGCCACGAGGGATCCAGAATCCAGGTACAGGCAGAAGAAAAAAACGAATGGCGCACAGCCAGGGAGCCAGGTGTGGAGTAAAACTGCTGTTCTTTATTCGTGCATGCAGAAAGACAAGTATACCCCCTTGGGGGACAAAGACAGGAACCTCCTACGCGTTTCGGACCTGGGGGTCCTTTATCAAGGTCACTCAGAGTTTGTATAAGATAAGGTTTGTCATTTATTGTATCACAACAATAATCAGAAATATCACAACAAGCTACTTGTAAGCTAACGGCTAGCAGTTACAGTATGCTAACAATCCATTCCTAACTATGCAGAGATTATATAGCTAATATGCATTGTCATACTCACAAACAAAAAGATATTATGATAGGTCAGCCAGTCTCAGGTAAGTCTCATCTGTGTGGTTCCCCACTCTCACTTCGGTTCTAATTCAATATGGAGTCACGCAAACTTATATAGCATCTTATTGTTTGCTGCGTACGTGTTATATTACCATACTCTGTGGTTACTGACGTATGTTGTTTATCAGTAGGAATTACAGTTTACTGACGTATGATGTGTTTCAGCATTTACCGTTTGACCACGGCCTGTTTACGCGAGTTAGTTCCTCTTTTATGTGTATGTACCTATGTCCCAATATCCTGTCACTTCTCAGCAAAACAACCTATTATTTCTAAGACAAAATAGCTAGGATTTTAACAACATGCTCTAAGCTGTACTAGGCCTTCTAATGATACTATACATATATACCTGTGACCTGTATTAATTATGCGTTATATGCCATAAGATACCTGTAATCCATAACACTGGTTCCACATTTTTTAGACCAACAGAGAGAGGTACTAACAGGACAAAAGGCAGAGGAAGACCCGAAGAGGAAAAGGGAAGAGTTTTGAGGAGCAACAACCCACAAGCACAGAGCAAAAAGAGAGGGAAACAGCACAGATACTAAAAAATCCTATGGACATGAATAAGTCCATTATAGTGAACCTTTCCAATTTTGCACTTACCAAGGACCATATAAGTTTACTCAATAAAGGGTTGTCCTTCTCACCCTCGTCTAATATAGACATCTTTGAATGGGTGAAGGATACAAATCTTTTCAGCAGAAAACTGAAACTTCACAAATTTCACCGCCTACGAGACCAGAGGATATGTCAATCCCTAGATATCCCTCCCCTCAGCCTTCAAGAGAGTGAAGCCATCAATGACCTTAACTCCCTTCTGGAGGAATCAAATAGAAATCCAGGAGAGGGGCCATTCACCACACTTAGACCCAAGTCGAGGTTCCTACCATTTAGGGATAGATTTGCAAATATAGATGTGTTTTGTGATCTCGTAACTAGAGATCTCGAGAACCTGTCAAGGTTCAGGATGACTGATAATCTAAGTAACAACGAAAAAACAGCTTTAAAAGAATTAACATCAAACACGTCCATAACAATTAAACCATCAGACAAAGGTGGGAACCTAGTCATACTTAATACATCTGACTATAAGGCCGAAAACCTTAGACTTTTGTCAGATAGAACTTGTTATGAAATCCTCACGAGGGACCCCACCTCTGACTATTTGACAGAACTGCGCACTATTTTGGACAAAGGACTACAAAATAAAGTCATTACCCAAAGAGAGCATGACTTCATCTTTAACAAAAATCCAAGAATAGCTACCTTCTACAGTGTACCAAAGATACACAAATGCAAAACACCTCCTCCAGGCCGTCCCATTGTATCTGGGGTAGGCAATGTCACCGAAAATGCAAGTAGCTATATTGATCAGATTCTAAGGCCCTTTGTGGCATCATTACCATCCTACCTGAAGGACACCAAAGATGTCCTTCAGAGACTTGAAGGTATAGTCATTACACCAGACACCATTCTAGTAAGCCTAGATGTAGAAGGTCTTTATACCAGCATTCTACATCACATAGGCCTTGAAGCTACAAACCATTACTTACAAACAAGAGGTAGACATTTCTTCACCCATACCAACTTCATGATAGAACTACTCAAATTTGTTCTTACAAGGAACTATTTCCTGTTTAACAGCAAAATCTATCATCAAACACAGGGAACTGCCATGGGCACGAAATGCGCACCATCCTATGCGAATCTCTATTTAGGATGGTGGGAGGCTAAACACGTCTTCACTGAAGAAATGGAACACTACACGTCACACATCATACTTTGGACGCGCTTCATAGATGACGTGTTCATGCTGTGGCAAGGCACACCTACGCTATTAAAAGAATTTATTGGAATCCTTAATCAGAACCAACTGAATCTACGTCTTACCTTAGAGTACAATTATAATTTCATCTGCTTCCTGGACTTACAATTATCAAGAGGGACAGACAACCTGATAGAAACAACTGTCTATCGTAAACCCACGGCCATGTCAACTGTCTATCGTAAACCCACCTTCTAGAGGCCTCCAGCCATCACCCTAGCACCCTAATTAGGGGAATACCAGTAGGCCAATTCCTACGACTCAGGAGAAACTGCAGTACAATTGCAGAATTTGAAACACAGGCAAAATCAATGACCCAACGTTTCAAAACAAGAGGATACAGCAACAAAAGTATAAAAATAGCATACAAGAGAGCAAAATACTCTCCACGTGCTAACCTACTAACTGATAAAATACCAACTAATGAGACCAAAGTGATACGTTTTGTTGGCACATACAACAAACAGTGGAATCTAGCCAGGGAAGTCTTTCGTAAACACTGGCACATTCTGGCGGCAGACGAGGACATTAAGGAAGTTATTCCTACCCATCCATCAATGGTCAGTAGAAGAGCTTAAAACCTTAAAGACATCTTAGTCCACAGCCACTTTACGGAAACACCCATAAAATCATGGCTACCACCGAAACCACAGGGCAGCTATTCATGCCAACATTGTAAAGCGTGCCAAAACATTACAACTACCAAAACATTCCAAAATTGGAATAATTCACAAACTTATCAGATCAGGAAATTTATTAGTTGCCAAAGCTTTGGAGTAATATACCAAGGCCTCTGCAAGTGTGGGAAAATCTATATAGGCAAAACAAAACGCCAATTTAAACAGCGAGTACTGGAGCATATAGGTACTATACGCAACAATGTAGACACCCCACTGGCAAGGCACATAAACTCTTGCCAAAATGGAAACACCAAGTCCATACTCTTTACAGGTATAGACCAATTCTCCCTAGGTCAGAGGAAAGGTGATATAGACACTGTGCTTTTGCAGAAGGAAGCACGCTGGATCTATACTCTAAAAGCACTTATACCTAAAGGCCTCAATGAAGGATTTGTCTACAGTCCCTTCATTTAAGCTCCCTAGTTCATCTAAATAAAATCAACACAGAGACTAGAATGCTGTACGTTTTAAAACATCAGTCTGGATACAGTCCTTTCTGTCTCAAACTCTGCCATTCCATTAATACATATAATAATATATACAGTAATACATAAGAAATAACACAGACAACAAAATACATTAACCAATTTATTTCAGCAATCAATACATTGTGTCATAACAGTGAGAGCCACTACTAAAAAACTATAGATTACACATGCTAAAGCAACAATCTCATACACCTTAGGAGACACAGTGCTGGTCTGAATTTCTAACACCTACCAGCCTCACAGTGCGCATGCGCTAACTCCGATTGGCATCACAATAGGTTAAACCAAGAGGTATAAATACCTTCCGCAGACATAGGATACCTTCTGATTACTATAGCCTTGACAAAGCACTCGCGAAACGCGCGCGTCGGCACCACGTGACCACGTGCACGCGCGGAGCCCTAGTTCACGGACGCTGACTCAGTGTTACTTAGGAAGTCAGCGTGGCTCTGCTCCTGCACATTTATGGGCTGATTATAGACCTGACGGTCTTAAGAGTCAACTTATAGGAACGGCACATTGTTTATCTGGCAGTCTATCATTGTTACAATTAGGGAAGCCTGAATGCTAATATCCTACCACAGCATATAGCTTATAGGACACAATCTAGTGAGCAAAACGGCACCCCATCCAGCAATTCACCTCTGGAGTGCCAGACCGTTACCACATGTGAGGAGTACTGCACCAATTAGGGAAAGGTCTTTCACAGATGACCGGTCTATTAACCCCACAAGGAGCAGTACTTAGCTGATAACTCAGTATTTGATCATACAGGAGTTTCAGCAGCGCTACAATACTTACCAGTAATATATCCATGAATACTATTGTTAACTCTAGATCTGTTACCACACACCTGGGGTTCACACGTGTTTAAAGTATAACCAACTTGCACTCACGCATCACCATCTCCAATGCTGGTGATAGTGAACACCATTAGATGCACATTAACCCAGATTTGTTCTACCCAAATCAATAATGTACTAATGGCTGCAGCACATAGCAGCACAGTATAGGTCTACTAAACCGGTGCATCTATTAATATTCAATTACTGGGGCACTACACATGTGGTCCAAACTGCCGTTCCATTCACAACCATCTCTAGTTCATTCACTCCATATGAGGAACACTAGGGCCAGTGATTATCCCAACACTGAATATTAACCAATAATTGTATACTCCTCTGGAACAACTTATTCCAAGAGCTAGCAACACTTGGTATTATTTAATTATTGTTTTAAACCCCAATATTTTAACGAAGTTGTTATTAATAAAGATATTTTAAGTCAATCACCATCTCACACCAGATTAGAGTGCTATCTGCAGGGGTTCTGTCTGTCTTTCAGTGTATTTCATTACAGGAGGAGCCTGACTCATTACAGGCCTCATTACTTCTGTAACTTTTTGTGCATGTTTGTCCTTATTTGGTATGTCATTATCTTTATGTAATATACATAACTCTGTACCATACTGGAATATGTTGGTGCTTTACAAATAAATAATAATAATAATGCTCACAGCAACATGGTACACTAAAAATACAAAATCAACATTTTATAATGCAAGCTACAACACCCTAAACAATGGGGAATATGCTCTTACATAGATTACTTTTTATGCTTTTCATGATTGTAGCCAGGCTGGTTTCCTTGGGTACTACAGTAAATCTGCCCTCCCTGGCAGTAAGTCCTGGTAAGAGCAGGCCTGCCAGGAGTTATCATGAGTTTTCCCCACTCACAGTAGCTTCTTGAGTGACAGGGGAGGCGGTGGGACTAGGCCTGTGTGTGTCCAATCACTGCATTCAGACCTGGCACCTACTTCCCTTGTACTTAAGGATCTGCACTGCTAAATTGAGTTAGTGCCTCTACCTCCTTGAGAGAGGCTAGTCTACCCTAACAACTGTCCAGGGCTCTGCCAAGTTTGTACTCCCTCCCCTGGGGGAGTGAAGGGGGAGACTATACCCTTTACTCCACCAGGGAGTAAGGGAAGAGCATGGACTGCTTCGGGTGCTCTTGGCCTGGAGTGGAGGTCCAGGATACATCCTGAGGGTGAAGCCCCAAAAAGGGAGCTGTGCATGCTGTAACATCTGCCAGTGTACTAAATAAAGTGATCCTGTTAAAATCTATCCTCTTGCCTGAGATTCCAATCTATCAGGGGGAGTGGAAGTGAGTTCTCCTGCAGGGATTGTCTCCACATCCATGGAGCCTGCAAGAGATGGAGGCGCTGACACAGAGAGAGAGAATCAGATCCTACCCCAGAAGCTTGTCCTGTTTTCCTCCACAACACTGCAGGAGACTCAGATCTACTGTAAGCCAGCAGGTATGCACCACCACACCGTGTAGTAGTAAATTCTCCCAGAGGGTGGAGCAATACCGCTACATGATGTATATTAAGCAGAAGAGTCCCTTGTAGAACAGTAATGTTTTGTGCTGTATCTAGCTTGTGAAAGGGCTAGATACAGCCAGAAATGTTGCTCGTCTACATGTGATTCTTCTGCTAAGGTGTTGCAACTTGCTTTATTCATTTTATTCAGGGTTAGGGTATTTCAGGGTTTTTGTGTGTTGATTCTGCAACTTTTTTAGAGATTATAATTTAAGTTTAGTTGTTTTAATACTAGAGCTTTTACAGTCCTGTAAAAATAACAATACCTTTTTGTTTAGCACTCCACTTGTGATAGTAAAAGTTGGCTGCTGACAACCGGTTCACTTCTCAGTGACATTCTAAATTAGAACTCCAAAGTATGTGATTGCACTATACTGCTAGATTTGTACTAAATGCTTGCAGTAGTTACATAATTGGTTTCACTTAAATAAATGATTGTAAGTATAAAAAAATTAAAAAGTAGATATCATCATCCTGTCAAAATAATTTGCTTCTAACATTTCCAAAAATAAAGAACATATTAGATAATCTCGAAACCATTATTTTTTAATAGATACATATCAGTTATACATTTCTTATTCTTAGTTATATTAATATATAACCATAATTGCATATAGCAAAAAAAGTCTGTGTGCCGAGCATGCGCATTTTAGATGAAACTACTTTGTTTTTTGTCACAGAAATTGTATTTGTGATGGTGATGTTTTTAATTAAAAATCAAAACACAATTTCAGTGCCAAAACGCAAAGAAGTTTGACTTAGAACGCGTGTTTTAGCTATTTCTTGTGTGTGTGTATGTGTGTGTCTGTGTGTCAGTCAGTGTATGTCAGTCAGTGTCTCTGTGTGTGTGTATGTGTGTGTGTGGTCTCTGTGTGCTGCTAGTGCATCGGTGCCTTCTGCTATTAGCCTTGTGCGCATGCGTGATGATTCTGCCGGAGCAGCTAGTAAAGGCTACTGTGCATGCGCGAGAATGGGGGCAGTACCTATTAGGCTTGTGCACATGTGCGGGAATGGGGGCTGTACCTACCGTATTGGCCCGAATATAGCACGGCCTCGCACATAATACAACCCTAAAGTTTTGTGGGTGTTCTACATGAAAAATAAAAGGTGTTAGGTTGTGCATATAATACGAGTACAGTTATCAGAAGGACAGTTTTTAGGAAAAATACATAGCACTATATGCGGGCCAATATGGTATTAGCCTTGTGCGCATGCGTGATGATTCTGCAGGAGCAGCTAAGTAAAGGCATCTGCACATGTGCAAGAATGGGGGCAGTACCTATTAGAGATGGGTGGTAAATGGTGTCCGCAATCACATGTATGCTCTATGTGAAAATGACTCCATAAGTGTCCAGGGTGCTGTATGAATGTCCATAATGAATTAGTCCATATACAAAGTGACCCAGGGGAGATAGAGATCTAATGGTGTCCATCTGACAACCACTATGAATTTCCCTTAAAACTTTCTTCCCAGGGAATAAATGTATACTATAATGAAATACTAGCATAAGGTAATATAAATAGGGCTATTGCCCATTACCTGCCAGGACAGTCCAGTTACTCCAGGGCATGTAGTCCTTGAAGGTAAGGTCAGAAAATTCAGACAGAAGCAGGAGCACCTACACGTTTTGTCCGTAAGGACTTTATCACCATGATAAAGTCCTTACGGACCAAACGCGTAGGTGTGTTTGTTCACCTCCATTGTGAGCTATATTCAATAAACCTTTATTGATATCTGGAGTTGCTCTGGAATAATTTATTTTTTCATCCTGGATCCTGGCTGTGCTCCTGCTTCTATCTTCTGGCAGTACCTATTAGCCTTGTGCCCATGCGTGATGATTCTGCTGGAGCAACTACTGTAGTAAAGGCTATTCTAGCATGCGCAAGAATGGGCGCAGTACCTATTAGGCTTGCGCACATGTGCGATGAGTCTACCGGATAAGCTCCCCCTCTCTCCTCCCGGCGCAGGTGTGGGGACACAGTGGACGGATCTCCCAGTCCCAGTTGCATCACCCGGACGAAGAGGAGGAGATTTTTGGGAGTATTGGCGGGCACTCGTTGAGTGGCGGGGGGTGGAGGGAGTGGGGGTTGTGTTCAGCATCCACCGGATCCATTGTGTGCGTGTTGCTGCTTCTGGAAGCTGGCAGCACTGACGTCCTGATGGCCTCCTTTGCCAGCACAATGCAGTTCATTTACTGCCATGGAATCTTTCTCATGTGGTAGGTGTGCACAAAGAAGTTTCACATAAGAAATGTAAGTGTATTTTATTAAAACTGAAAGATTTAAGTGTTTCTGATAAAATCAATGTGCATTGTTTCACACACAAATGTTTTTGTGGCTTTTAAAGAATGCTCTCCTGCTCTTTTGGGCACTGTTTTGGCATCTTTGTACTGTGTACTATTGCTTGGTTTCCCATGTCCTAAAAAAACAGTAAAATTGCTACCAGGAAGTCAAGTAAAAAATGTCTGTTTTTGTCTAATTCAGTGACCTCCCTAGTCCCCCATTAGTTTTTTTCTTTAACATGCCTCCAGTAGACCGCCGGTTCAGCTATTTGCTACCGGATGGCTATAAAATTGCATGAGCCCGTTCTTCTCTTTTACAATGCTCTCTTTATGAATCTGGTACATCATTCAGACCACCACGCCACAGGCCGTTGTGACGTACCATGTACATCATGCTAGCTTTGTAGTGGAGGTCACATTCAGCGCTCCATTGAAGCTCAAAGTGGAGTGAGTCCCAAGGAACAAATATAATTAAGGTCAAGTAATGACCAGGGAGGCGCGAGCTCCCCCCCTCACCTAGCATTATTTCTATGTAACATACCGAATAACGAGAGGACACAGTCTGGAGGTAAAATGGCCGCGGCTTTGTTATTAATAATAAACATAATCATAACTGAGGTAGCGTGCTGCCTGTCCGCGCCAGAAAGTGCTCAGTACTGGGCAATGCAAGAGAGGGCACCCGGAAGTACGTCCCGGTGACCTGCCCCCTCGCTTCAACCTGCTTTCCCAGCCCCGAGCCCCCTCTGGCAGGACAAGCACCTACCCCCCCCCCCCAACTGCCGCCACCGACGGGCCTGTTTAACCCCCCCTTAAATCAGGACAGTGCCGCCATAACCTCGCTCGCTGCCTTCCGACCCCTTCTGCCAAACTCGGCTGCCGCTTTATTGGGGTGCCTTTCCCGCCGAGGCGCCATATTCTCTACCGAAATTGGCATTCGCGCCCTCCCCCTTCAACCCTTTACTGTCCTTCTTATAACATTTGGACTTGGGGTGCTGGCCCCCGCACCCGGAGCAGCTATGCTGGAAATGACAATTGGGGAATCTGCATTTTGACTCGTTAAAACCCCAGCATATGCCCGACTGTTTACCGACTGCGCGTCCCTTTCCTGCTGGCCGCGCGAACCTTTCCGAACCCTCCTGTGAATTGTTACTGCCAGTGTCCCCTTGCGCGCCTGCCCCGCGAGAGGTTGAACCTCCTCCCCCCGAAATGTGATCTAAGTATAAGTCGACGTCCTTACGGTCCCACGTAACCACCCCTTTATTCTCCTGCATGCTTTGCCTGAATTCCACGTCGTATGTCCACCATCCCATCCCCCCATGTTTTTGAAAAGCCTTCCTGATGATGTCCTGATATTTAAACAGCGCGGTGCATAAATGTGGTTGCTTCTCCCCCACCACGCCTGCCAATATCCCAAACGCTTGCACCCAGTTACCAAAAGTGCGTGGGTACAACCGTCTCTCTACATCGTCCTTCTTAGCTTCCCCTTTCTTTTCGGATCTCGCTACTGCATCGTTGTACCCGGGAAGCAACGTCAATAACTCCACAAAGTCCCCTGCCCAAATTCTTTCCTTCACCTCGTCTGCCAGGTGCGCGCCAAGGGACCGGGTGACCGCTGTATATGAATCAATTTTTTCCTCTTAACTCTGTGCTGTTAATTGACCAAATGGAATAAGCTGACTGATTGGGGAGGGGGAGGATCATGTGACTTTTTTTTGTGTATAATACTAACACCTTCGCTGCATTGGGCAGGAACTACATTAGGCAGTGAGGCATTTAAAGTGAGCTTTTTAAGTGATAAAAACAGTTAGACTACAGTTTGACTAGAGGTGACTGGGGACTGGATCTACTGCACACACTTTTACTCAAGACAACAAACGGTAAGCTATTCAGATTACACTATGATCCCATGCTTGTTAGCCTGCATAGTTTAACCCCCCACCCCTTTACAACTTCTTTCACTGCAGCCTCTCCCAAAACTGACTGCACAAAACACTGAAACCCTGAATTGACCCTAGCATTGCAATGCAGCAAAACACTTGAAAAGGTACAGGCCCACCCCTGCTGTTTAGTCTGCACACACTCACTCTGCTCACAACAGCTCCTTGCAGCACTGCCTACCTCTGGCATCATGAACCTGCTATGTCTTCTAACTTTTTTCTTTCTCCTGGCCTCATGGAGATGTTACTCCCTCTATCCACTACAAACTCCTCCATCCTTGCCCAAACCCAACATCACCATACACCCTGGACTACTCAAAAGCCTTGCACTATCTACTGAATGTTGGTGGAGAACTCTAAAAACCAGCACACCAACCACTGCTCACTCTAATGGAAAACACCACAAATTTACAACTTGCAAACAACTACCCAAATTTCTACTCATACTATTACTCTCTCTAGCAGGTGATATTGAAACTAACCCAGGTCCTCCCATTTCAGCTCTGTCCCATGCCCCTGAGAATTCCACCTTTAAATTCCAAAAAGGGCTATCTGTCGCCCATATAAACATCCGGAGCCTGCTGCCCAAACTGGATGAACTAAGGGCATGATGCCTTATGCATAAACCCAAAGCCATCGTTCTTACAGAAACATGGTTATCCTCTAAATCCCCTGATGCAAATATCGCCATTCAGGGATACTCCATTTTTCGGAGAGATAGGTCAAAGAGAGGAGGAGGGGTGTTATTTTATATTGCAGACACCTTACAATTTACACTGTTACATTGCCCACCAAGTCCACCCTCTTTTGAAACTCTAGTTGGCAAAATCTGCCTCCCCTTTTCTAAGCCCATCTTGCTTGCTGGCATCTACCGCCCCCCTAAAGCCCCTCTACAATCCTTGACTGATATCACCCAATTTCTTGCCTCCATTTCCTCTCTGAATGAGAAGAGTGAGCTGCTAGTTCTAGGGGATTTCAACTTCAATTGGCTTGACCCTAAAAACCACAAAATCCAGATTCAACTCAAGTCACTTAACCTATCGCAACTCATTTCCCAACCCACACGAATAAACCTGAAGTTGCATAACCATTCCTTGCTAGACTGGATTCTCTCCTCAAACCCCAGCAGAATCCAATCCTCTGGCATCCTTCCTGATATTTTCAGTGACCATGCAATAGTGTACTGTGTAAGGAAAATTAAACCGCCCCATTCAAGCCCTAAAGTTCTCCTCACTAGAACATTTAATAACTTTAACCCACAACAGTTTGTGGATGACCTTACCAACTGCCCATGGCACAGAATCGATTTAATTCCCGACCCTGACTCTGCGCTCGACTATTTCCAATCCGAGTTCTTAAAACTCTGCGATACCCATGCTCCACTACGCAAAATAAGGGTACGGGGGGCCCACCTTCCATGGGTTACACCTGACCTTATAGCACTCTACCAGTTCAGGGATGCCTTGTGGAAAAGCTACAAAGTAACTGGCACTACCAAGGATCTCAATCACTACAGATGCCTGCGGAACGTGTGCACAAGGCAAACAAGGTATGCAAAAGCACAATATTACTCTGACAATCTCCACCAAAATACATCAAACCCAGCTAACTTCTGGAAGGTTATCAACAATATATTCCAGCCTCCTAACCATCAACAACCAAGTAATATCACTAAGGGGGATATTACTCTGACAAACCCCACTGACATTGCAAATGCATTCAATGATTACTTTGTGGGGTGTGCCACTAACTTATTAGCGAAACGCAGCACAAACCCCAAACCTGAATCTCATCCTGGGAGTACCCCTATAGTCCCACCCCCTCCCAACACTGCCCACAATTTTCAATTTAGCCCAGTATCTGAAGAGGAGATTACACAAGCGCTCCTCAAACTAAAACTAAGCAGCCAATGTGGACTCGACTTACTACAATCTAGGTTCCTACGACTTGGTGCCCCAGCCATTGCCAAACCAATTGCGTCCATAGTCAACTCTATCCTGTCTGCAGGCCATATCCCTAAGACCTGGAAAACTGCCAGAGTTGTCCCAATCTTCAAAAGTGGGGACAAAAACACTGTCTCAAACTACAGGCCAATCTCACTTCTCCCAATTCTATCCAAAATTATGGAAAAATGTGTCCACTCCCAATTAAGCGATTTCTACACCAAGACAAATTTCCCTAGCCAATTCCAGTCTGGGTTTCGTCCCAAACACTCCACCGTAACTACCCTGCTAAAAGTTTGCAATGAAATCCAGTGTGGAATGGAACGGGGACAACTCACTGGTGCAGTATTCCTAGATTTTGCAAAGGCTTTTGACACAGTTGATCATGTTATCCTGCTTAACAAACTCCAGAGCTCTGGAATAGGGAAACATGCTTTAAACTGGTTTCAGTCCTACCTATCAGGAAGATCCCAACATGTGTCCATCTCAGGCTCTAACTCCAACCCCCTGGATATCACCTGTGGTGTCCCGCAAGGCTCTGTTCTGGGGCCCCTACTCTTCTCAGTGTTCATTAATGATCTTCCCACAGCTTGTAAGGAAGCCTCAATACACATGTATGCAGATGACACAATCCTGTATGCACACAGCCATAGCCTCTCTGACCTTCAACACATACTTCAGTCTGACTTTTTGAGACTCGAAAACTGGATTTCCCAAAACAAACTGTTTTTAAACACTGACAAGACGGTAACAATGGTATTTGGGACCAAGACTAAATTTGTAAAGCTTCCAGTGACTGAGCTCCTGATTAGAACCAACGCTAAAACTACCCTAACACCTGTCACTAGTTTTAAATACCTGGGCTTATGGTTTGACTCCCACTTAACATTCGGGATGCACATTGATACCCTGACAACCAAGACCTATGCCAAACTAGGGGTACTTTACAGGAACAAATCCTCCCTAAGTCTCCTGGTCAGAAAGCGTATTGCACAGCAGATGCTAATGCCAATTATTGACTATGGAGACATAGTATATGGCTCTGCTCCTCAAACCCACCTTAGCAAACTTGACACACTCTATAATTCAATTTGTCGTTTTGTTCTCCAATGCAACTACAACACACATCACTGCGAAATGCTCAAAGAACTAGATTGGTCATCACTAGAGTCTAGGCGCAAAGTTCACCTTTCCTGTCTCACCTTCAAATACTTTCTGGGCAAGCTACCCAGCTACCTGAACAAGATCCTCACCCCTACCACATACAGCACCTATCACCTGAGATCAGACTCCAAAAGACTGTTCATGTCCCAAGGCTGAACAAAGTATCCGGACGTTCCTCCTTCTCCTTCCGTGCACCCCAAAACTGGAACAACCTACCAGAGACTCTCATATCCACCACCAGCTTAAGTTCTTTCAAATCTAAGGCTGTCTCACACTTTAATCTGGTCTGTAACTGTTTCATACACTCATAATATATATTTTCTTTAACTGTGCACGCAATGTCTTGTATATAATGTATACCTTGTTCATTTATGTAACTGTATTTGTAACCATGTATTATTTTGTTTTACTCTGTGCCCAGGACATACTTGAAAACGAGAGATAACTCTCAATGTATTACTTCCTGGTAAAATATTTTTATAAATAAATAAATAAAAAACCATATGCCGCATCTCCTACCCTCTTTGATTTTGCCGTTGCTACTGGCGCCCCGGTCCCCGCCCCCTCCGCTGCTCCTCCTACTGCGCTAGCCGCTGCTGTTATTCCCGCTCCCTGCCCTGCCGCTACCTGGCTAGCTGCTGATCCCCCGCCCCCGCTAGCGCCTTCCTCCCCTGCTGCAGCCTGCTCCTGAGTCGCCCTAGCTGACGTGCTTGCTGCTCCGGGGTTCGCGCCTGCTGCTGTTCCTCCTTGTGCCTCGCTAGCCTTGCCTACGCCTGCCGCTAGTAACGCTGCCTGAACGGCTTTCTCCACTATGCTGATGATTCTCGCCTCGGCATTGCCCGCCGCCCCCGCTACCGAACTCTCCGGTATTGGGGAACCGCAGATGCCCGGCAAGGTAGCCCCCCCTATATGCGTAGCTCTCTTACGTTTACCCTTTGGTGTCCCCGTCGGCGATGTGAACCGCCTGTCGAGACCAACTTCGAGGCCCTTGCCCCTCCGAGTTCTGTTCGCAGGCCCGCCAGGGCGCTCCGTCCGTTTTCGAGTCGTGGACGACGTACCAGCGCCGCAAAGCGAGGTCGAACGTGTCCCGACCGGTCCAGCCTTTCCTGTAAGATAAACAATGTTGAACCCCCCCGCCGGATTTATTCGACCTAACCGGAAGCCGCCATCCAGGGCTCCAGCCCACCCCCGCACGCGCCCCTTGTGTGCCCCACGTGCTCCTCTCCTCCACTTTGGGCGCCGTTCGCCCCTAACATGGCCCGTCTGTCGATCAGCTCGCGGCCCGACCCGCACCGCTCTCCCCGCGCCCGGCGGTGGGGTCTTCCCTCCGTGTTGGCCTCAACCCTATGCTCATACCTACGTATATATATATACATATACATAATTATGCGCATTTTTTTTTTTTTTTTTTTTTTTTTGAGACCAACTGCCACCTTCCGTTCGCTTGCCCTCCAGGCTGCGTCCCCTTCCCCATGGCCTGTCCCGTGACCAGGCTGTTGCTTTCCCTCCAGTCACCACTGACTTACCCTTTTGCTTCCCTGTAAGCAACCTGACCGGATGTCGTTCTCCGCCGCTAGGACCGCCTTCGTCACTTGATGACGACCATGCCCCGGCGCACGTGGCCTCCCGGTCCGCTTGAGCGTCCTCCCGGCTGCTCGACCCTCCTTGGTTGCTTCCGATCCCCTGCGTCAATGCCCGCAATTGCTGGTGCAGCCACCCCTCGTCGTGGTCCTGTGCCTCCACCAAAATCCGCATCATACTGGCCTGTAAAGACATTCCCAAAAGCACTGCGTGCCTGTGCTTTGCCTTCCTGCGCAACTGCTGTAATAACAAAATTACACGTTACCCCTTGCCCAACCATTTTTTTTTTTTTTAAACTATGTATATATGTCTATATGTATATACCCAGTGTTCGACAAACCTATACATTTGCTCGCCCCGGGCGAGTGGATTTAATCCCCGGGCGAGTTTATATTGGCCCAAGCAGCACACGTTTGGTACTAGGTGGCGAGTAGATTTTTTTGTGTGGCGAGTAGATTTTTTGGTGATTTGTCAACCACTGTTTATACCTATACATCCTATGTGACTTCCACGTTAAAGAACCATGAAATACCGTATGGTGAAATGTTTAACATTGACGACATAACGGTGAACCATTTAATATTGACACCATGATCAGGTGAACCGTTTAATATTGATTGACGTACCGTATAGCAATATGCATAACCCCATTAGTTCATATAATATTAACGCATGGTGGCTTTCCTGCATCCCCTGAAATAGCCCCCCCTTTCCTTTTTTTAAAATTTTTTTTTATATATATATGACCTGTGCTCCTGACGTACTGTATATCACCTATTTTCTCCTAACACCCAGTGTGCTAACCACGTACATACCGCATATCTGGCCCATGTTTTTAATGACATGCTCTCTAGCCCCGCGCGTCTGGCGAATACTTATGCCCTAAGCAATTGACCGCCCACCGATCCCAGCGCCGCATAAGCCCTTAAAGGAGAGGGGGGGGGGGGGGGGCCGCATACTACCTATCTGGCTTCCGATAATCCATGAAATAAAGCGTCTGGCCTCAAACACAAATCTTCTTTATTGGCAACCCCACACTCCCAGCACTGCTGCACAATTCCTTGAAGGAGAGGGGGGAGCTGCCACGTGCTTCGCCCCCCCCCCGCCCTTAAGGGGGGGGGGGCGGGGCCGACGCCGGCGTTGACCCACCAATAACAACCCTTCCCCCAGCGTCGCGTGGTACTATTCTTAAGACCCCCGTGGGAACACCACGTGGGCACCGGGGGAAGGAGGATGAACCAAACCGCTGTCACTCCCCTCTTTATCGCGCTGCACAGTCCCTCTTCTCCCTCGCCGTAACCCGCCCCCTGCGCATATCCCGCGCGGCCTCCTCCTGCCCGGTCAATTCCTTGCCCCACCCCCCTGATGCTGCGGCCGCGCGGGGGACCCGCGCTGGACGCATCCCTTGCCCACTTGTTCCGTGCAGATGGAGAATGGGGACAGGCAGCTGCGCCACGGGGTCCCTCTCCTCCCTGCGTCCTGCCTCCCCCCTCGCCGCCGATTCAAAAATCGCGGCTATCCAGGAGTCCTGCGAGGGACCTGCCCCCCGCGCTTGCCCCTTCCTCCCCTGCGATCAGACGCCACATGGGAGCAGGAGTCCCGGCGGGAACAGCTGCCCGAACCCTCGCGGGAGCGCCTTGAGAGTCCCTCTGCAAACCCTGCCTCCCCCCCCCTCGCCGCCTGTTCGCGCAGCGCGGAAATCGTGGGGGGGGGGAGTCCCGGGGATCGAGTAATCCCTGCAGTGGCCTGCGCCGTCCCTGACCTGCGCCGCGAGGGGGGGGGGGCGCGGTGCCTGGCCGCCCATCAAGCACGCTCCGGGTGAGTAGCGAGACCCCTTAGACCCGGCGCCCTCCCTGGCAAACCCCGTACCCCTGCGCATCTCCCACGCAACCTCCTTCCCTTGCGCTGAGGCAAATCCCGCCGCCTGCTCCCTGGAGAACCGGCCGGCGCAGCTTAGGACTGACCTCCCCAGCCCCATGCTGCGCGCCGCAGCTAGAGGATGGGGACGGGCAGATGCACCACGGGTTCCCTCTCCTCCCTGCATCCCGCCTCCCCCCTCGCCGCCGATTCAAAAATCGCGGCTATACAGGAGGGGGGCGTGCCCAGGATTGACCCCCCTTTCGGGGTCTTACCTTACTGTAGCTTGCAGGGGAGGAGAGGGACGTCCGAATCCTTAGCCAGCCAGGAGCAAGAGGCCGGACCTCCCTCCTGGCTGCTAGCTATATCCCTGCAGCCCCTCCCTCGGCCGCTCTTGCGGCCAATCCAGTTCGGGGAGGCCGAGCCCCCCGGTCACCTGCTGTGCCGCCCATTCAGGCTAGGCCCGCTTCATTCTCTCGAAGAAAAGGAAATATATGACTGTTGCTTAATTTTCTTTG
This sequence comes from Ascaphus truei, assembly GCF_040206685.1. Taxonomy (NCBI): domain Eukaryota; kingdom Metazoa; phylum Chordata; class Amphibia; order Anura; family Ascaphidae; genus Ascaphus; species Ascaphus truei. Next base: position 89,018,324 of record NC_134484.1, on the reverse strand, counting down.
CTATAAAATCTAATTTGCTTGTGAAAGTTAAACTATACAAACCAAAACAGGGAAGATGTTTTACAATGAGCTTTTGCCTTTAAATTGAATTGGAAAAAAATACATAACACCTCATCACATCACAGTTTAACCAGTGCATGTTCCAGAGTTATATAGGAAAAATGTAACTTGCTCCAGCTTTACTTACATTTGTGTTTTATTTGTCAGGCACTGTTCAACCACTGAATTATTTTGCGCCCTATTCAATAAACTCTGAAGAGCTTTTACTTTTATTTATTTATTTTTTCCAAAAGAAAATTGCAAAAAGAGCTGAAGCCCTCTTCACCATAGTCGGTAAAGGATTAAGAGATGCACAAAGCAGCCCTGAAAAGCCCCTCAATGTATTATCCGTCAAACTGGAAATTAGCTGGCAAATTAGTAATTTTGCCAAAACTACTTATTCAAATGCTATTCAATAAACTGTGAAGAACTGCAATACGGCAATCACAGCACTCCGGCTCGCCATTTTGTTTTTAGGCTAGTCCATGGGCTCACCAATTTGGACATCTATATGGCGTTCTCCATATAGAAAAACAAATTGGAAAGCATGGTCTAGTGGAAAAATAAAACATACACATAAATGAAATAAAAATATTATTAACCACTTAAGAGCCACCATGGTTTATAAATGCAGGCAACATGTATACTGCTATGGTAAGTAAAGGCTAATTAATCCCAACATCTCAATTTATTCTAACTAATTACACACTGCATGCCATAAATGCTAGTAAGGCATTGACCCATAGTTTCAAGCCTTATATGGAATCAAAGACATGCTGTGGGGAAAAAACATCTGACGCCATCAGAAAAGGTGGCAAATACGTGTTCAAGCAAATAATCTGATTGGTGGCTTTATTACGTGACTCTTACGCCTAGTAGACAACAGCGACAAACCTTTTGTATGGGCCACTCCCTCTCACACCAGCTTAGTTGTCTATGGGAAGAGGAAGTGTGAGAACTGGCTTCCAATATGAAGATAGAAGGAAAAAATTAAGATTTTAAAGAAATATTAATTGAGGGTGTATCTTCAAGCAAGAGAGGATCAATAGTTTCAATCTTTGAGGATGGGTCGTTGAGGGACATGGTGTGATGGTGCTCGTCTCAAATCAGGAGGCGGACCCGCAGGGCTCATGTAGGGATACAAATAAACTGACTACAACCCAGGGACAGAGTTTTGTAAGAGTATCCATAATCAGTATGGAAGCAGGGGTCAGGGCTGGCGGCAGAGGTGCAAAGTCAAGGAGGCAAGTTGAGGTCAGGGCAGGCGGATGCAGCGAGGTCGGGGTCACAGTCCGTGGTCAGTAACAGGAATTCAAAACAGGCAATAGGGTAAGGCAAAACTGCAAAGACCGACAGGAGCTGCAAACACACAGAACTTTGCTCGGCGACTCCCTATGGTAACTGCAGCCTTATAGAGCAGGCTGCCAGTACCCAAAATGGCCACAGAGAGCAGAAAGGGCAGGAGAGACAGAAAACCCGGACCACAGTGAAAACCCAGCACGGATCGAACAGAATCCTTACACATGGATGCTTATAGATTACAGTAGGCCATTGTTTATGTTTTATTTCCCCCCTTGTTTGGGACATTGAGTGGCAAAGACTGGATTATTGTTTTTACATTATTGCCATTTTTGTGGGTCCTTTTGTTTTTAATGGTTGGATATCAGCTCTAATGATTATTACATTGTAGTAGTTCCTGGGTATCATTGACCCTGAAGACCTTGGAGGACTTTATCAAAGATGAAGCAAGTGGTTTATTATTATTATTAACTCCTTGAGTGCCAATGACAGGGCTTAGGTAACCTCACTGGAACTCATGGGATAATTATCCCATTATTATTAAAATGATTAGTGTACTGTATGTTTTTATCTTGAGAGAGGCTCCTTGGAGGGCCGAAACGTTGACATATTGTAATAAATAATTTTCACTTTTTCAACAAGTCTTGAAGTGCTTGCTATTAACTTCCTTTAAAAAAAAAAGCATAACTTGGTGCATGTATTTAGTGTTGGATATAGGAACTAGCACTCTGAAGTTGCAGGAACAACATATACTTTCTTTCCAAGGATCCATGTTTCAGTCACCGGAAGGACCTTTATTAAAAAAAAAAAAAAAACAAGGTACGCCAACATCATAAAATTCCCTATCCCCATAGTAAAACAAAAACGTTGCAGTGGGTACTTACAGTAAGTTAGGATGAGTTGTGATGTTAGGTTTGTTCACACTTTAGTAAACATAGTGTGTATTAATTTTCATGACCACTATAGTTCCTAAGGAGTTAATAATGCAGGTCTTTCATTATTAGTGATGCCAGGTATATTTTACAATTTAATATACACCTGGCATCCTCGATTGTGAGGATTGAAATTTCCTGAAATGGAAAAAAATGCATGCACTTAAATACTTGTAACTGTATTTTGTTATTTGTTTTTAAAAATGTCTCTGTTCTCTTCCCTCAAAAATATTGCTGATATAATTTTTACTGGAGTAGTCAAAATCGTTTGAATTTTTTCAGAGGAAGATGTCCTACATTTTTTTGCAAAGTTGAATCTGCATTTTCAGGGTATATAGAATGGTCCTTAAAAATTTTGTAATTTTTTACTATTCTATTTTTAACAAAGAATTTTTGTTAATTAAAATATGATCACTTTATTTTAAATGCAATTAATGCCTGTTAGGATTTTATAAGTGTAATATTACATAAGTAAATAACTTGTACATGAAAGAAATTGAATCAGGCCATAAATATATATAGGCCTATGTACAGTGGTGTGAAAGAGAAAGTACACCCTCTTTGAATTCTATGGTTTTACATATCAGGACATAATAACAATCATCTGTTCCTTAGCAGGTCTTAAAATTAGGTAAATACAACCTCAGATGAACAACAACACGGAACATATTACACCATGTCATGATTCATTTTATAAAAATAAAGCCAAAATGGAGAAGCCATGTGTGGAAAACTAAGTATTCCTTCTAATTCAGTAGCTTGTAGAACCACCGTTAGCAGCAATAACTTGAAGTAATTGTTTTCTGTATGACTTTATCAGTCTCTCACATCGTTGTTGAGGAATTTTGGCCCACTCTTCTTTACAACGTTGCTTCAGTTCATTGAGGTTTGTGGGCATTTGTTTATGCACAGCTCTCTTAAGGTCCAGCCACAGCACTTCAATCGGGTTGAGGTCTGGACTTTGAATGGGCCATTGCAACGCCTTGATTATTTTCTTTTTCAGCCATTCTGTGGTAGATTTGCTGGTGTGCTTGGGATCATTGTCCTTTTGCATGACCCAATTTCGGCCAAGCTTTAGCTGTCGGACAGATGGCCTCACATTTGACTTTACAATACTTTGGCATACAGAGGAGTTCATGGTCGACTCAATGACTGCAACGTTCCCATGTCCCGTGGCTGCAAAACAAGCCCAAATCATCACCCCTCCACCACCGTACTTGACAGTTGGTATGAGGTGTTTGTGTCGATATGCTGTGTTTGGTTTTCACCAAACGTGGCGCTGTGCATTATGGCCAAACATCTCCACTTTGGTCTTGTCTGTCCAAAGGACATTGTTCCAGAAGTCTTGTGGTTTGTTCAGATTCCACTTTGTAAACCTAAGCCGTGCTGCCATGTTCTTTTTAGAGAGAAGAGGCTTTCTCCTGGCAACCCTACCAAATAAAACATACGTGTTCAGTCTTTTTCTAATTGAACTTTAAGATTTCACATGCTAACTGAGGCCTGTAGAGTCTGAGATGTAAGTCTTGTTTTTTTGCAATTTCTCTGAGCATTGCATGGTCTGACCTTGGGGTGAATTTGCTGGGACGTCCACTTATGGGAAGATTGGCAACTGTCTTGAATGTTTTCCACTTTTGAATAATCTTTCTCACTGTAGAACGATGGACTTTAAATTGTTTGGAAATGGCCTTATAACCCTTCCCAGATTGATGGGCAGCAACAATTGCTTCACTAAGATCATTGCTTATATCTTTTGTTCTTGGCATTGTGTTAACACACACCTGAATTCTCCAGACCAGCAAACTGCTAAAACCTCGGCTTTTATAGAGGTGGTCACACTTGCTGATGATCATTGAATCAAGGGCATTTGATTAGCAGCACCTGTCTTCTACTTAGCATCTTAATTTCTATGGAAGCAATAAGGGTGTACTTAGTTTTTCACACATAGCTTCTCCATTTTGGCTCTATTTTTGTTAAATAAATCATGACACAGTGTAATATTTCATGTGTTGTTGTTCATCTGAGGTTGTATTTACCTAATTTTAAGACCTGCTAAGGAACAGATGATTGTTATTATGTCCTGATATGTAAAACCATAGAATTCAAAGAGGATATACTTTCTTTTTTACACAGCTGTATATCATGCAAAAAGTCCCAGTGCGCAGACTCCTAATACTGCTCCCTGAAAGTATCCAGTAAATCACAAATTTATCCCTGTAGTTGTTGTCTTAACGGTTTGTCCGCTCGTTCGCTATGAAATCCAAACGGATCTCCAAAACGAGAAGAAATTATGTATGTATATGTTCATGTACATAGAACCAAAAGTGTATGCAACGCTTTACAGAATTAGCAAGATAATACACGGCGATAATATACAAAGCTTCACAAATGTGTTAAACAGGAAGCTAAACAATAGGAATAGGAAGATCTTTGTCCTACAGAATTTACAATCTAAATGGAATAATGAGAAACAAAATACAATAGGAGCAAGTTCAATACAGAATATATTTGATGTTGAATGCATGTGCCTCAGGAATGTGAAGAATAGCCACAGGCCTAAACTATGTAAATGGTTTGCTGAGGAGATGAAACTTCAAGCATGACTTGAAGATCTGGAGGGCTGTGGATTGGCCAATGCTACTGGGATGGGAGGGAGTGGGATGCAGGAGATCAAAAAGTAAGAGGTTTTAGAAGAGTGCTGTAAGAGACAAATGCAGAGTTCTAGGGGGAACCATTGAAGACATTTTAGGAGGAGAGGGACAGAAACAGACATAGAAAAAGTGAGCTAACTCTAGAAGTGGAATTTTGACTAGATTGTATGGAGTTGGGAAGCAGGAGAAGGTTGCAATTGTCAAGTTGGGTGATAAGGGCATGCATAAGCGTTATGAGAGCATATTCTGGCAGTGCTGAATAGGAACAATTGGTAAGATTTAGAAAAGGCATGAATGAATGAAAGGAGAGAGGTGTCACCCAGGCCGGGTGCTTGGAAAACTGGATGAATATTAGTATTTTTGACTGTGACAGAAAATGGAACAATTGGGCAGGATTTAGGTGGGGATGTGATGAGCTCCATTGTAGACATGTTAAGTTTCCTGCGCCGGTCGGCCATTCAGCATCAAATAGCAGAGAGACAATCGTGACTTGAACAGGATATCAGGAGTACCCTTAGGGTTAGAAAGATATAGTTATATGTCATCTGCATATAGGTTATATTTAAAATTAAAGGAGCTAATGAGATTGCTACGTGAAAGTGTAAATAGAAAAAAAGGAGTGGCCCCAGGATGCACGGAGCCACTCAGACAGGTTAACAGAAGAAGAGGAAGAGCTAGAAATAGAGACACTGGAGGAGTGGTTGAGAACAGTGAAGAATTTCTTGGAGTATAGGGTGGTTGACTGTGTCAAACAAAATTAGAAGGGAATCCTTGAGATTTAGCAGTGTGTAGATGTTACGGGAGAACAGGTTTATCAACACCTTTTTATACCGGGATCATTGATTGAGCAAAGCAAGGAGGTAAAATAAATTGGAATTTATTTCAGGAAAAGACATACACACAATGTAACACAATTTACAGGGTTAAACAAAAAGAGATACCGGCGCCTAACGAGTCCAAAATGATGGAATCCTGGATATCCAGTAGAAATAGTTCCAATCCCAAGATAATCAACAGTCTCTGAATCTTTGGGTGCTCAGATGAGACTTCATGCAGGGGAAGTGGAACATGAAACGAAAAAAAGAGATATTTAGTGCAACACAGCTAAACAAATTATACAGACATTGAATTGCAGACTGGCTGGCACTGGGTGACAAGACAAACAGACACAACAAGACACACAACACAAAGCAAAGCTAATGATAAAAGTTAATTTAATATAACTGGATGAATAAAATGGTAGGACAAATAGCTGGTGAGCTGCTCCGGTCGGTTAAAACCTAGATAACACTCACAAGACAGCAGATAAAATATCGCAGTGAACTGATGTAGGCTGGTTGCCACGTGTAGAGGGTCCGCAGAGTGTCCTGGATGCCGTGTATTCCCTCCGTCTCTCCTAGCTGGCAAGAACCGGAAATGACACCTCCGTCGTGTCGAAACCGGTAGTGACGTCACCGGATATGGCGTCAAGGCCTGGCAATCTCCAGAGAAGCCACAGGAAACGGCAATCCGCGCCTCCTTGTCCCTCGATCTCTCAAACAAAGCACTCAGCGCTTGTACTGCATGTACTGTTGATCAACAATAAATGTCCAATTCGTAATAAAATAGCCCTACGCGTTTCGTATGTGCAAACACACTTCCTCAGGGGATATAAAGTGATGGCAGTGATGCCTGGTACATATACCCTCAACTTGGCTCCGATTGGTCTGTCAATCAAGGCAATCATGAGGGTACATCCATTAGCATATTGAATCACTGACATTTGATTCAGCTTTGCATAACATAGAACATTAGTAACCTAACACAACATTTAACATAAAAACAACAGATAAAAATAGACAATATAATGTATACCAATAGCATTTGGCAATGGACAGTTAAATACTATAAATTCCCCTACTCAAAGGAAAGGGAATAAGGAATAAACGTCTACCTAATATTACAGGAATACTCCTAACTCAAAGTCTACATTTAACCCTCTAGGGGATAATGTTTGGAGCTCATATATCCAGTATGCCTCACGCATACTGGATCTTTGTAATCTATCACCACCTCTTACACTAGCAGGAATGGTCTCAATAGCTTGACATTTAAGACCGCTAGGGTTTTTGTCATGATGTGTGAGGAAATGATGGGATACGCTATGAGTTATCAGTCCTCTTTTTATATTGTATATGTGTTCATACACTCTCCTTTGATACGTTCTTCCGGTCCTTCCCACATATTGCAGGCCACAAGGACATTGGAGTAAGTATATGACATAACACATATGACAATTAATATGTGACTTGATAGGATATTCCTTCTTTGTGACGTTTGATTTAAATCCTTTTGTATTATTACTATATGCGCATGCCATACACTTTGAACATTTAAAAAAACCTTTATCTATCATAGCTCTGTTCTCTTTTTGATGGATAAGTGGACAGCTTGGGGCTATTCTTGATTTCAAATTTGATGCCCTAGTGAATATAATTTGTGGTTTAATAGGTAGAATTCCAGCTAGAATATTATCCCTCAAGAGAATTGGCCAATGTTTATTGATTATTTTTTTAATCTTTGGTGCCATGCCATTATATTGTGTAATAAATGGTACTTTCTCGAAAAAATTATTTTTCTGATCTTTTTTCTTATACACAAGTAGATCTTCTCTTTTCAGGTTGGTGACATGTTTTATAGATTCATCCAAAAGGTGCTCGGGGTAATTCCTACTGAGAAACTTGCACTTCAGCTCCTCGGCCTGAGACGCAAAGTCCCTAATGTCAGAGCAATTGCGTCTCAGGCGGAGGAACTGACCCCTTGGTATATTCTTTATCCACAGTGGATCATGAGAACTATCGGCTCTCAAATAAGTATTAGCCTGCACCGGCTTGAAATATGTTTTAGTGTGAAGGGTGTGATTGGTGACATAAATTTGCAAATCTAAAAAATCAATGTGCTCTGTACTGTGATTAAAAGTAAACTGAAGATTTTTGTCATTGTTATTCAAATAAGAAAAAAAGTGTTGTAATTTGGTGTCGCCGCCGGACCAGATGAATATTACGTCATCTATATAACGTTTCCAGAGCACCAGGTCTGCCCCATATGGACAGTTGTTCCAAATAGATTCTTCTTCCCAACTGTCCATAAAAAGATTTGCATAACTTGGGGCAAACCTGGTGCCCATTGCGGTACCACATACCTGATTATAAAATTGTGAGTTAAATGTGAAATAATTATGTGTTAAAATGAAATAAATGCTGTCAACCAAAAATTGCTTTTTGGCAGGTTGAGTGGTTTCATAGTTACATAGTTACATAGTAAGGTTGAAAAAAGACGTACGTCCATCAAGTTCAACCTATGCTAAATTCAGGCAACAGATACTTTATTCTATATCTATACTTACATATTGATCCAGAGGAAGGCAAACAAAAAACCCCATTAAGGGGAAAAATTAATTCCTTCCTGACTCCAAGAATTGGCAATCGGATTAATCCCTGGATCAACATCCTTCCCATGTATACTTATTTGGTATATTCCTGTATACCTTTCCCATCTAAAAAGATGTCCAACCTTTTTTTGAACAAATCTATTGTATCTGCCATCACAGTCTCCATGGGTAATGAATTCCACATTTTAACTGCCCTTACTGTAAATAACCCTTTCCTTTGTTGCTGGTGAAATTTCCTTTCCTCCAACCTTAAGGGATGGCCGCGAGTCCTTTGTACTGCCCGTGGGATGAATAGTTCTTTTAAAAGCTCCTTGTATTGTCCCTGAATATATTTGTATATAGTTATCATATCCCCTCTTAGACGCCTCTTTTCTAATGTAAATAAATCCAATATAGCTAGCCTCTCCTCATAAGTTAGAATGTCCATCCCCTTTATTAATTTGGTGGCTCTTCTCTGCACTCTCTCTAGTTCCATAATGTCTTTTCTTAGGATTGGTGCCCAAAATTGTACTCCATATTCAAGGTGTGGTCTTACTAATGCTTTGTAAAGGGGCATAATTATGTCTACTTCCCTTCCATCCATTGCCCGTTTGATGCAAGATAAGATCTTGTTTGCCTTTGCAGCTACTGCATGACATTGGGCACTATTGCTAAGCCTGCTGTCTACAAGCACTCCTAAATCCTTCTCTATCAAGGATTCCCCCAATATATCTCCATTTAATTTGTAAGTCGCCTTTTTATTCTTGCATCCCAAATGCATAACCTTACATTTATCTGTATTAAACCTCATTTGCCATTTACCTGCCCACGTTTCCAGTCTCTCCAAGTCCTTCTGAAGAGAAATTTCATCCTGCTCTGATTCTATTACCTTACACAATTTAGTATCATCAGCAAAGATGGAGACTTTGCTCTCGATCCCAACCTCAAGGTCATTAATAAACAAGTTAAAAAGCAGGGGTCCCAGTACCGATCCTTGAGGTACTCCACTCACGACTTTAGCCCAACCTGAAAAAGTTCCATTTATGATAACCCTATGTTGTCTGTCCTTTAACCAGTTTTCAATCCAGGTGCATATATTATTACTGAGTCCAATTTTCTTTATTTTGTACACCAACCTCTTGTGTGAAACCGTATCAAAAGCCTTTGCAAAATCTAAGTAGACCACATCAACTGCATTACCCTGGTCTAAATTCCTACTTACCTCCTCAAAAAAACAAATAAGGTTAGTTTGGCAAGATCTATCCTTCATAAATCCATGCTGACTATTACTAATAATTTTGTTTTCCATTAGGTATTCCTGAATATTATCCCGTATTAAACCTTCAAGTAGTTTCCCTACTATTGAAGTCAGGCTTACAGGTCTGTAATTTCCTGGGTGTGATCTAGCTCCCTTTTTAAATATAGGCACCACATCTGCTTTACGCCAATCTTGTGGTACTGAGCCTGTGGAAACGGAGTCCTTGGATATTAAATATAATGGTTTTGCTATTACTGAGCTTAACTCCTTGAGAACTCTTGGATGTATGCCATCGGGGCCAGGTGCCTTATTTACTTTAATTTTTTCAAGTCGCTTATGAACTTCTTCCTCAGTTAACCAATTGGTCATTAATATGGAGGTTGTGGCTTCCTCCTGTGGCACTACTATTGAACCTGATTCTTCCCTGGTAAACACAGAGGCAAAGAATTTGTTTAATACCTCTGTTTTTTCCTTATCTCCAATAATCTGCCTACCCACCTCACACTGAAAGGGTCCTATATTTTCTTTTCTCATTTTTTTGTTATTAAGGTACTTAAAGAACTTTTTTTAGGGTTGATCTTACTTTCTATTGCAATCTTTTTTTTCATTATCCATTTTTGCTAATTTGATTGCCCTTTTGCAATTTTTGTTACATTCCTTATAATTCTGATACGATGTCTCTGTCCCTTCTGACTTAAAGAATCTAAACGCCTTCTTCTTCTTGTCCATTTCCTCCCCTACCTGTTTATTTAGCCACATTGGTTGACTCCAATTTTTGAGATATCGCCCTGCAGCCCAATTTATGATCTATGATCGTATACAGTGACTTGACGTCTGCTGTTACCAATATAAAATTGGGCTGCCACTTCAAATCCTTGAGGATTTGGAGGATATGGGTCGTATCTCTCAAAAATGAACTATGAACTACATAAGGCTGCAAATGATAATCAATAAATTGAGATAAATTGGAAGATAAAGATGAAATGCTAGAAATGATAGGTCTACCCGGTGGTGCTGTGAGGTGTTTGTGGAGTTTGGGTATAAAATAAAATAAAGGTGTACGTGGATGTGGTATGATTAAATATGCTGGCTTGAAAAGTAAAGCTATCACTGAAGATGAGGTAGCATATTTAATCATACCACATCCACGTACACCTTTATTTTATTTTATACCCAAAATACACAAACACCTCACAGCACCACCGGGTAGACCTATCATTTCTGGCATTTCATCTTTATCTTCCAATTTATCTCAATTTATTGATTATCATTTGCAGCCTTATGTAGTTCATAGTAAATCCTTTTTGAGAGATACGACCCATATCCTCCAAATCCTCAAGGATTTGAAGTGGCAGCCCAATTTTATATTGGTAACAGCAGACGTCAAGTCACTGTATACGATCATAGATCATAAATTGGGCTGCAGGGCGATATCTCAAAAATTGGAGTCAACCACTCAATTGACACCTGCCAAAATGCAATTTTTGGTTGACAGCATTTATTTCATTTTAACACATAATTATTTCACATTTAACTCACAATTTTATAATCAGGTATGTGGTACCGCAATGGGCACCAGGTTTGCCCCAAGTTATGCAAATCTTTTTATGGACAGTTGGGAAGAAGAATCTATTTGGAACAACTGTCCATATGGGGCAGACCTGGTGCTCTGGAAACGTTATATAGATGACGTAATATTCATCTGGTCCGGCGGCGACACCAAATTACAACACTTTTTTTCTTATTTGAATAACAATGACAAAAATCTTCAGTTTACTTTTAATCACAGTACAGAGCACATTGATTTTTTAGATTTGCAAATTTATGTCACCAATCACACCCTTCACACTAAAACATATTTCAAGCCGGTGCAGGCTAATACTTATTTGAGAGCCGATAGTTCTCATGATCCACTGTGGATAAAGAATATACCAAGGGGTCAGTTCCTCCGCCTGAGACGCAATTGCTCTGACATTAGGGACTTTGCGTCTCAGGCCGAGGAGCTGAAGTGCAAGTTTCTCAGTAGGAATTACCCCGAGCACCTTTTGGATGAATCTATAAAACATGTCACCAACCTGAAAAGAGAAGATCTACTTGTGTATAAGAAAAAAGATCAGAAAAATAATTTTTTCGAGAAAGTACCATTTATTACACAATATAATGGCATGGCACCAAAGATTAAAAAAATAATCAATAAACATTGGCCAATTCTCTTGAGGGATAATATTCTAGCTGGAATTCTACCTATAAATCCACAAATTATATTCACTAGGGCATCAAATTTGAAATCAAGAATAGCCCCAAGCTGTCCACTTATCCATCAAAAAGAGAACAGAGCTATGATAGATAAAGGTTTTTTTAAATGTTCAAAGTGTATGGCATGCGCATATAGTAATAATACAAAAGGATTTAAATCAAACGTCACAAAGAAGGAATATCCTATCAAGTCACATATTACTTGTCATATGTGTTATGTCATTTACTTACTCCAATGTCCTTGTGGCCTGCAATATGTGGGAAGGACCGGAAGAACGTATCAAAGGAGAGTGTATGAACACATATACAATATAAAAAGAGGACTGATAACTCATAGCGTATCCCATCATTTCCTCACACATCATGACAAAAACCCTAGCGGTCTTAAATGTCAAGCTATTGAGACCATTCCTGCTAGTGTAAGAGGTGGTGATAGATTACAAAGATCCAGTATGCGTGAGGCATACTGGATATATGAGCTCCAAACATTATCCCCTAGAGGGTTAAATGTAGACTTTGAGTTAGGAGCATTCCTGTAATATTAGGTAGACGTTTATTCCTTATTCCCTTTCCTTTGAGTAGGGGAATTTATAGTATTTAACTGTCCATTGCCAAATGCTATTGGTATACATTATATTGTCTATTTTTATCTGTTGTTTTTATGTTAAATGTTGTGTTAGGTTACTAATGTTCTATGTTATGCAAAGCTGAATCAAATGTCAGTGATTCAATATGCTAATGGGTGTACCCTCATGATTGCCTTGATTGACAGACCAATCGGAGCCAAGTTGAGGGTATATGTACCAGGCATCACTGCCATCACTTTATATCCCCTGAGGAAGTGTGTTTGTACACACGAAACGCGTAGGGCTATTTTATTACGAATTGGACATTTATTGTTGATCAACAGTTCAAGCAGTACAAGCGCTGAGTGCTTTGTTTGAGAGATCGAGGGACAAGGAGGCGCGGATTGCCGTTTCCTGTGGCTTCTCTGGAGATTTCCAGGCCTTGACGCCATATCCGGGGACGTCCCTACCGGTTTCGACACGACGGAGGTGTCATTTCCGGTTCTTGCCAGCTAGGAGAGACGGAGCGAATAGACGGCATCCAGGACACTCTGCGGACCCTCTACACGTGGCAACCAGCATACATCAGTTCACTGCGATATTTTATCTGCTGTCTTGTGAGTGTTATCTAGGTTTTAACCGACCGGAGCAGCTCACCAGCTATTTGTCCAACCATTTTATTCATCCAGTTATATTAAATTAACTTTTATCATTAGCTTTGCTTTGTGTTGTTTGTCTTGTTGTGTCTGTTTGTCTTGTCACCCAGTGCCAGCCAGTCTGCAATTCAATGTCTGTATAATTTGTTTAGCTGTGTTGCACTAAATATCTCTTTTTTTCGTTTCATGTTCCACTTCCCCTGCATGAAGTCTCATCTGAGCACCCAAAGATTCAGAGACTGTTGATTATCTTGGGATTGGAACTATTTCTATTGGATATCCAGGATTCCATCATTTTGGACTCGTTAGGCGCCGGTATCTCTTTTTGTTTATGCTATATATTCTGATTGAGTTGAAAATCCTTGAAGCCGGCTCGCATCTATTGAGTATAGAGCATCTTTGAATTTCCCGCTGATGGTTTGGCGTTTAGAATCTCCGCTTATCATTGGCTGCAAGTCCCCTTATGGGTTTCAGGGTCTCCTTCACCAACATCTACAGTCTATCAGAGCGTGGGAATTCTTCTGCCAGCCAATCACCGATTTGCCAGTATTGGAAAGCCGAACGGGCACCTTTTCTCAGTCTGTAAAGGGGCATGCACCAACCTGGCACCTCTGCCTCTTTGCATACTGAGCCCACCTGCTGTCCAGGCTCCACAGAGTCTGGGTTCTGGCAAATGGTGGCCGATAGCCCTGTGTTAGCCCAGGATGTGGGTACTCAAGCAGAACTGCAGTTCCCCTTCTTGTTCTAACACCTTGGCATCCCTGAGGCTTTCAAGTCCTGACTCCATATAGACCCATTGGCACCAAGCTTGGTAGCCATCTGGTCTCTCGGAATCAATGGATTATTAAAAATAACTCAAATGTACTGTGTCCTGTCTTTTGTGTGATGGAATGTATAAATTCCTATTCTGGTGTCAGGGATGGAGTGAGAGTATAACTTGCCTACACTCACTAGCCTCATATAAAGATCCGTGATCATCGGCGCGCTCCTCGCTTACCCCAACCCGCGACTGGGTGTTCCGCTTCTCCTGCCTCCTGCAGCACATCTCACCTACCGGCGAATACCAGCATCCCATCCAGGGGCGCGCGCGGTCCACACTCTGCACTAAATGCTGTCCCCGCCTCCAGGCTACGCTTGCGCGGTGACGCCACCATTATGCAGCGCTCACCCGCTATGTGTGGCACTCGCACACATGCACAAAACCTTTCTTGCTCCTCTGCCTTCCTGTTGCTGATTCCTCTTCCTGTGTTATCTCTCCAGCCAACCACAGAGAGGCATACTCCTGAGTACTGCTGCGGCCAAGTTTATTCGAGCATTTGCCCGTTCTTGGCCGCAGCAGTAGCCTGGCACGCGCCCGAGGGTGACGGGCGCGCGCCGAAGCAGCGGAAGAGCGCCCTCTGATCGGGGAGCTCTCCCTACCGCTGCCGGGTCCGCCGGGTCCCCCGGAACCCCCTGCCGCCGTCCCGCGATTGCGGGACACCAGGGCTCCCTCGGGGAGCCCTGGACGAGCGTGCAGGGGGCGCAGGCTCCCGAAGACGCGTGACCGCGCGTCTATGACGCGCGGCACGCCGAGGGGCGGCCACTAGCAAGCCGGGAAATCTCCCGGCTTGCGGTACCGGCCACACTTTAATAAAGTTTGTCGGTAGTGTATGCTCCAACCTCAATCGCCCTTTAAATGCCCTTTAAATGCTCAGCTGCCACACTGGCAATTTGGCTGAGCATAAACTTTCCTGCTAGCGAAGTGTTCACTGCTGTCTTGCCTCCAAAGTCTTGTCCTGCTACTTGTTCCTTGTTCCTGACTTTGGCTACTTTTCCGAACTCCGCTCTTCTGTTCTCACCTCGGCTATGTACGACCATCCGCACCTCTCCAATACTGACCTCGGCAAAGTACCACGACGATCCACCTCTCTCCAATTCAGACCACGGCTAAGTACCTACTATGATCCACTACTCTCCAACACCGACCTCGCAAGTATTACTGACCATCCAGACCTCTCCTACCCCGACCCGGTTACCTCGACCAATCTACACTCTAGACGTGCCCACGCGGCTGTGGGTTGGTGTTATATCAAATCCCCACCTCTGCCTCGCGGTCGCCTTGTTTGTGTTGAGCACTCCGTTATACCTCATTCTTGACACACTTCAGAAATAACTTTTAAAACTTTATCACATATCTGGAGCACCCCCTGAACCCCTATACCAGGTTCAGGGTACCTGGGCATGTATCTGAGTACCCCTCCTTATACTTGGGACTCCCTGTTATACTACGGACCCCCTGGATGGCTGCAGGTACACATTAATCACTTCATGCCTATTTACCTTGTCTGGAAGATGCTGCAGCAGGAATCCTGGCGGTGAATCGTTTTAGAGATTCCCGGATCCAACTTTTGGGGTATCCCATAACTCCGGAACCATGATACATAGACACAATCTGTAAAGACTTTCTCCGACAAACCCACCCTGAAACTTACAGCCTAGAAATCTCCTGGTCCCAGCATCCCAGGAAAGGCAAAACACACAGAAATCTTTAATGTTGCATAATTTGCACATTACTGCATGTAGGACATCTGGGTCCAATAGCTGACAGACTAGCATAAAGAGAGGAGTGTTATAAAGTATGAGATGCATGTCTTTATTGATTAGATCTATATTTGCCTTAAACTATTCAAAAAAGTTTTGAGCTGTAATTGAGAGAAACAGGTACAATTTTTAGTAACTAAGGCTTCAGCGGTATAACGGCAAGAGCGCTGGGGAATGATGGGAGGGGGGGCATGCTGGTTAAGGAAGTACGAAATGATAACTTCGGACAATAGATACGATTTATGAGAATTCTTTCCTTTTTACCACTTATAGAAATAAAAGAGCATGTTTACTTTCATTCATGATTTGTTTTACTTCTTTTGGAATGGTAATTGATATTGTGAATTGAGAAAAACATCTCTTTTTTTTTTTATTATTACTGAAATTTTTTATTGAGTATTTTTTGTACATACAAAATAAAGTTAAACAAAACGTATAACACAAAGAAAAAAAAAGGGGGGGATTGGGGATGGGGGGGGGGGAAGGGGTAGCATTTGTAACAATATAGCACTGTACACAACAATTTAATTACCGCATTTATGACTCTGTTCCAAGTATTCTAATCTATATATGGGGATATACCTGCGTGGCGGAACTAAGGAGCCCAAATCTCAGAGAATTGCGAAGTAGAGCCGTTCAGATGGGCTGAGAGTTTCTCCATATAGACTATATGCCAAATGTTGTTGTTTATTTGGTTTAAGGATGGGGTGGGGGGGCAGATTGTTTCCAATTTTTGGCAATAGTACACCACCGTGTAGCGTTTAACATTTGGTTTAGTACTCTAGCTTTTTTGGGGGGAATATTGGCCATTGGTTTTCCTAACAATATATATACTGGGTCATGTGGGACAGTGATTTCTAGGATCTTGTGTATTAGGGTGAACTCTTCCGTCCATGTTTGTTGGATTATGGGACATGACCAGAATATATGCAGAATATTCCCCACTTCACCGCAACCACGCCAACGCAGCGGGGAAACACCTGGGAGAAAAGAATGCAGCCTGGCAGGAGTCATATACCATCTGAATATTAACTTGTAAATATTCTCTTTAATTACAACGCATGATGAATTTTTGGAAGCAGCTTCCCAGATATCTTTCCAAATATCGAGATCTATACAGACGTTAAGATCCCTTTCCCCTGATACCATATACAGCTAAACCCCGTTATAACGCGGTCCTTGGGGTCCACAACCCAAAGACCGCGTTACAACCGGGGTCGCGTTAAAATTTCACCGGCATCAGCTCTGGAGCTTCCTCATTACAGATTTAAATCTCCTCCATTTTGCCGCCTTACCAGTGCGCTCCTCTTCCTGCTGTCCACGTGCTCATATCTCTCTGCTCTCTTGCCGTCGTATTCCATTGTTTTTTTTAAACATTCAATTCAATGCTTTATTGACTACCAGACACAGACACAAATAAACATTAATACATTTTGTACAAAACACATGCAGGGATTGAACTCGGGACCTACTGATACCAATGCATTGCCTCTTACCTCTACACCATAGGCTTGGTGTGACAAGACAGAACCTATAAATATATTTATCCTCTACAACACCTTCTTACCACCATATGCAAGGGTCCTGGGTTCAATTCCTTTATGAAATGGTATAATTAACTTTTTTAATAAATTATTATTTTAATTATGTTGTATAATTTATAAATATATAATTCTTTATTATTCTTTATTAAATAATAATTATTCATTAATCAATAATGATGTATTAATAATAATTCATTTTTAATCATTCTTTATGATTAATTATGTATTATTAATAAGTATGATTATTAATTATTATTAACAGTTAATTATATATTTATAAATTATACAACATAATTAAAATAATAATTTATTAAAAAAGTTAATTATACCATTTCATACAGGAATTGAACCCAGGACCCTTATGGTGGTAAGAAGGTAAGAAGTTCTTCCACTAGACCACAGAACTGTGTGATGTCATAGACAGCTAGAAATAGACTTAAGATTTCACATTGACATTTCACATTGACATGTAACCTGTGGCATTGTGTTGTAGAGGATAAATATATTTATAGGTTCTGTCTTGTCACACCAAGCCTATGGTGTAGAGGTAAGAGGCAATGCATTGGTATCAGAAGGTCCCGAGTTCAATCCCTGCATGTGTTTTGTACAAAATGTATTAATGTTTATTTGTGTCTGTGTCTGGTAGTCAATAAAGCATTGAATTGAATGTTTGAAAAAAAAAAAAAAAACCCCTATGACGGGACGGGCAGAGAGATGAGCACGTGGACAGCAGGAAGAGGAGAGAGATGAGCTGTAAGAGGAGAGTGTAAGGCGGGAAATTGGAAAATTTGAGATGCAGGTAAGGCGGCAAAATGGAGGCTTTCAATTCGGGAGCCATGCTCAGACCGCTTTATAACCGATTCGCGGTATAGCGAGGCGCGTTATAACGGGGTTTAGCTGTAGTTATCGGGAGTTTGATTGCTCTTGATAGAGGATAAACTTTGATATATTCTGGAGATAATGCCCTTTGTGTGGGGCTGGTGTAGACACCAGTCCTCATACAAAGTTAGAGCATGGGGTTGACTTGATTTGTAAACTGATTGGATATAATGCCTAACCTGGAGAAATCTGAAGAAATCGGAAGAGGGGATATCATGGTTTGTTTGTATTGAAGCGAATGTGGGGACTTTCCTTGACTGAGAATATCTTTAACTCTCGTGAGTCCTTTTTGAACCTAGGTATGGGAGTGCGGGTTTTCTGTGTAAAAAGGAAGGGAGGGGCCCAAGAATAGGGGTTGCATGAGAGAAGGGGTACCGGTTAGTTGAAACTTAGATTTGAGGGGGTCCCAGGGGTTACAGACAAAGGTTATCACCGGGTTCTTGAGAATTTCGGGTGGTCTAGCCTTTTTATTGAGCCAGAGAAGATTTTTTATTTTACATGGGGAACAAATCAAATCCTCTATCTCGACCCACCTCCTTTTGGTTGGGTTTGAATGCCAGCTAACAAGTTGCCCTAGTTGAGCTGCTCTATGGTAGTATTGTAAGTTCGGAAGAGCTAAGCCTCCTTCTAATTTGGACTTATAAAAGATATCTTTGCGAACTCTGTGTCGCCTGTTTTACCAGACAAACTTCAGAATTTTCTTCTGAATATTATTTAAATCTACAACAATGGGGGAAGGGAAGGGGATGAAAACCCTCGCATCAGCCTATAATTAAGTGAAATAAACTACGGTGCAATAAGGGGAGAGAACAGGATGAATACTAGAAAACAAAGACACCCTCAGGGCAGCACTCGTTGTATATGAAAATGTAGTGATGATAGACTTAAAATTAAAATGCTTTAATTATGTTAGTTAAAATAAGTGTCAAAATCGTTGAAATAAATGAACAACTGACAGTGGTAAAACAACACACAAAACAGACAAAAATACACAATACTTAAACTGACATCTAGGGGGAAAGGTAGAGATCCTACCTATCTGCTAATTAGCAGTGATGAACAATCATTAATTGAATAGTTTGCCCCCTGGTTCAGCAATAACAAGGTTAAAAAGCCTGTAAAATAGATACAGGTGACGGTGGACTGACATGCAAAGATATATGCCAAAAAATGTAATGCAAAATATGCAGTAATAGAGTGAAAGCTCACTGGTGATGGTATAGTGCAGCCATAATCAACTAAAATGTTGAAATAGCTCTGGTCGTGGAGGATCCCTAATTATGGGATAAAACAGCTTTAACTGTAAGTTGGTAAAGTAGGTGATCTAAGTGTTGATAAACAGTGCGCACAAGAGCTCACAAAGTGTGATACTTAGCTCTGGGGCACGGTTCTAGTCCGTATCCAGTTATAGCCCCCTAGTTCAAATGTGCCATTGTCACGCTTATTGAAGCCTCTTAACACGCAGAAAACACAGATAGTTGAATAGTTAAATGACTGTCGATAGCTAAGTGCACAAGAGCTTACAAAGTGTAATATCCAGCTCTGGGGCACGGATCTCGTCCGTATCAAGTTATGGCCCCCTAGTTCAAATGTGCCACTATAGCAAATCCGGTAGCAGGTAGCAGAACCAAAGTGAGCAGCCACATATAGTTAGCAGAGGGAAGGAAGGGGTACATATATTGCAGTAATAGTGATATGCAGCAGTTACATTTGAATATTCAGGGTAGGGTAATAGTAAACACACCGTGCCCCTATCAAAAGTATATACCAAGCCCTCGTCAGAGCTTGCGCAATGTAGTAACGCTGATGTGAGTTAGTTGCCAGCTCAAAATTCAACAGGCAGCGAAACAACATAAAATACAGAGTGTCTATTGCATATAAACATTGTATCCCTTCATGCATACATTGTATGCATATATCGGCACTTAGCAGTGCCTCTCACCCTCTGCCCGGCAAGTACACGTCAATACGTGATGACGTCAGTCCTGTAGCCGCCTCCCACCTGACGCACGTTTCGCTGGGGCGCTTTTTCAAAGGTGGTCGCCACCTTTGAAAAAGCGCCCCAGCGAAACGTGCGTCAGGTGGGAGGCGGCTACAGGACTGACGTCATCACGTATTGACGTGTACTTGCCGGGCAGAGGGTGAGAGGCACTGCTAAGTGCCGATATATGCATACAATGTATGCATGAAGGGATACAATGTTTATATGCAATAGACACTCTGTATTTTATGTTGTTTCGCTGCCTGTTGAATTTTGAGCTGGCAACTAACTCACATCAGCGTTACTACATTGCGCAAGCTCTGACGAGGGCTTGGTATATACTTTTGATAGGGGCACGGTGTGTTTACTATTACCCTACCCTGAATATTCAAATGTAACTGCTGCATATCACTATTACTGCAATATATGTACCCCTTCCTTCCCTCTGCTAACTATATGTGGCTGCTCACTTTGGTTCTGCTACCTGCTACCGGATTTGCTATAGTGGCACATTTGAACTAGGGGGCCATAACTTGATACGGACGAGATCCGTGCCCCAGAGCTGGATATTACACTTTGTAAGCTCTTGTGCACTTAGCTATCGACAGTCATTTAACTATTCAACTATCTGTGTTTTCTGCGTGTTAAGAGGCTTCAATAAGCGTGACAATGGCACATTTGAACTAGGGGGCTATAACTGGATACGGACTAGAACCGTGCCCCAGAGCTAAGTATCACACTTTGTGAGCTCTTGTGCGCACTGTTTATCAACACTTAGATCACCTACTTTACCAACTTACAGTTAAAGCTGTTTTATCCCATAATTAGGGATCCTCCACGACCAGAGCTATTTCAACATTTTAGTTGATTATGGCTGCACTATACCATCACCAGTGAGCTTTCACTCTATTACTGCATATTTTGCATTACATTTTTTGGCATATATCTTTGCATGTCAGTCCACCGTCACCTGTATCTATTTTACAGGCTTTTTAACCTTGTTATTGCTGAACCAGGGGGCAAACTATTCAATTAATGATTGTTCATCACTGCTAATTAGCAGATAGGTAGGATCTCTACCTTTCCCCCTAGATGTCAGTTTAAGTATTGTGTATTTTTGTCTGTTTTGTGTGTTGTTTTACCACTGTCAGTTGTTCATTTATTTCAACGATTTTGACACTTATTTTAACTAACATAATTAAAGCATTTTAATTTTAAGTCTATCATCACTACATTTTCATATACAACGAGTGCTGCCCTGAGGGTGTCTTTGTTTTCTAGTATTCATATTATTTAAATCTGACAGATTTTAACCGGGAGAGTTTGAAAGAGATAGAGGAGTCGAGGTAAAATATTCATTTTAATAGTAGTTATTCTCCCAAACCAGGATATTATATATGGATTCCAAGTGACTAGGTTCTTGACTATCTGGTCGAAAAAGGGTTTAAAATTTGCATTATATAAAGTTGAATAATCTTTTGTTAATTGAACCCCATGGTATTTAATATGGTCCGTATTCCATTTAAAGTCAAAATTTAGTTGGAGTAATTTTACTAATTCTTTAGGGAGATTTAAACTAAGGGCCATGGATTTGTAATTCTTACATTTTTACCTGAAAGGGAGCCAAATTCTGATAGAACATGAAAAAGGTTAGGGAGCGATGTGAGAGGTTTTGAAAGCGTCAATAGTATATCGTCCTGCAAAAAGAGCTATTTTGAATTTTTCCTGGCCAACAGAGATACCCGCAATATTGGGGTTCATCCTTATCCGGCATGCTAATGGTTCTATGGCTAAGGCAAACAACAAAGGTGAGAGCGGACAAACCTGTCTAGTTCCATTTGAAATTGAAAAGGGGTCAGACAAAGAGCTGTTCGTCCTCACAGTGGCCGTTGGTGTGGAGTATAGTGTGTTTATACTATTTAAAATTTTGGCTGTGAATCCCATCTGCGAAAGCGTAGCTGACATAAACTGCCAATCTAATCGATCGAACGCTTTTTCTGCGTCTAGAGAGAGTAACAGAGATGGGCATTTTGTGAGATTTGCTACGTGTATTAGATTCACCGTCCTCCTTGTGTTGTCAAGGGCTTGTCTGCCCAGGACAAACCCCACCGGGTCCGGATGAACCAATTTAGGGAGGATACTATTTAATCTGTTGGCCAGGATCTTTGCATATAGTTTTAGATCTGTATTTAACAGTGAAATAGGTCTGTAGCTAGAGCACAACAGAGGATCTTTCCCCTCTTTTGAGATTACCACTATGGTAGCACGGAGCATGTATCTAGGAGGTGGAAGGCCTAGTAGCATCTCATTAAATACTTGGTAAGAAATGGGAGGAGCGTTGTGGAATATTTCTTATAATAAAGATTAGAAAATTCATCCAGACCAGGGGCCTTCCCAATTTTCAGGGATTTTATTGCTTCCGTAATTTCCAGGGGCTCTATAGTTTTTTCAAGGATTGTGATGTCATTCGGATCTAGAGTGGGGAGTCGCATTCTGCTAGATAATTTCGAATCTTTATTGCTCTTTTATCTTTTGCAGAGTCTCCCACTGGGCCTGGTAAATTATAAAGGGATGTATAGTAGTCCCTAAATGCGTCACTTATAATTTTGGGGTTGTGGGATACTGAGCCATTTTTTGTGTAGATGTTATGAATTTTAGCTTTGACATGTTTTTGCTTTAATTTACGTGCCAGCATTCTATCTGCTTTATTACTTTTTTCATAGTATTTCTGTTGGGTCCATCTTATAGCTCTTTCTGCGTTTGACACTAACAAAAGATTTAGTTCGCCCCTCACTGAGATTATTTGCCTGTAATTTTTCCGGGAGGGGTTTGACTTGTGAATAAATTCTAGTTCTGATAGTTTTTGAGTTAGTGTTTCGATTTGTTTTTTTTTTTCCTTTTTTTTTTCGAGAGGCCAAAGCAATCAATTTGCCTTTTATCACTGATTTGTGGGCTTCCCAAAGGGTAAAAGAGGAAACCTCTGGGGTGTTGTTTATTTCAAAATATTGGGCCAGATCTTTTTCTATTAGTTGGAGGTTTTGTGGGTTCAATAGTAGGGATTCATTCAAGGACCACGACCTTGTTTTATTTTTAGTAGTGAGGCCTACTAATCTGGTTATAAGTGTAGAGTGGACTAACCAAGCAGAGGGGGCAATTACTGCTGAGGAAATATTATCACTAATTTGTTGGTCTATTAGGATATAGTCAATTCGAGAATAGCTAGTATGGGGGTGAGAAAAAAAGGATAAATCCTTTACTTTGTTATTTATTAATCTCCAGGAGTCTACCAACAACAGCTCCTTGGTCATAGATACAAGTCCCCGATTAGAGAGAACTATTTTTTGTGGCGGTGGGAGACTGGGAGATTTATCTAAATTTGGGTCCATAATTGCATTTATATCTCCTGCTAAAATTAAAAGGCCCTTCTGGACAGAAAGAATGAAGCTTTTTAGTTCCTGGAAGAAAGATTCTTGATTTTCGTTACGGGCATAAGTGTTGATTATTGTTATATCAGTGGAGTCCAGTGACCCTGTAATAATTAGAATTCTCCCCTCGAGGTCACTTTTAATTTTGTCTATTTTGAAATTTACATTTTTATGGAGAAGAGTGGCTATGCCATTCTTTTTCGTGGGAGCTGATGAGTGGTAGACTAGAGGGTAGTCACTGCTGAACAGCAGTGATTGATCATCCTTTTTCAGATGAGTCTCTTGTAACAAAATTATATCTCCTGACAGTCTTTTGGCTTCCGAGAGGGCAATACGTCTCTTTTGGGGGGTGTTTAATCCCTTGGTGTTTTGGGATATTATATTAATCGGCATGGTGGTGGTTCAGAGTTCTGTAATACAAATGAACAGAGTGATAACTTACATATAGTTGAAGGGTCGGTACATCCGTCTTCAGAAACAATCTGGTGTGGGAACATATACAGCGAGAGATATACATATTATTACATTATAGTGACAAATGCTTGCAAAACTTGGAGGAGGGGAGGGGTAGAGGGGGGAGGGAGGGGTAAACCGAGGACCCCGGCTTCCAAACATTGTTTGGGGGTCCAGCCATAGTGGGACCCGTGGTGCAAGTCTCTTGCACTCACAAGTTAAATGAACGTGAGGGGGGCGGGCAGTGGCCCAGCGGCTCAATGCCGCAGTGCTACTTTGTTTAGGAGCTAAGCCTTCGAAAAAGGAAAACAAAATCACCCCAAAGAGTACGGGGTGGATTGTGTGTGTGATCTTACACATCAGGGAAATAGAAGCAAGAATGGGGGGGGGGGGCATTGAACGTTATAACTGTTTACATCAACATATCCTTTCTCAATTTTAAAAGCATTAAGTAGGGTTGGCTGACAGCTATAGTTTGGCAGACTTAGCAATCGTAGTCTGCAGGGGGAGAGGGATGAAGAACCTTAAATTACCAAAAACGTAACCTTTAATATTTTAGTCTGTAATAAAAAATTAGTAGCTGAACTTTGGGAGACCAATTCTATTATAGGAAACATATCGGTCTAAGACTTATATTACAACTACACTTTTATCTAGGAAACAGTTCCAAACAAACATTGTATATCAGTCCTTTTAAGTGTTCGGATTAGTTCAAAATGATTGTCAAACTTTAAATGTCTCGAACTTGTGGGTAACTTGGGAGAACAGGTTCACAGTGAACAAAGAAATAACCTTGGTTTTGGAACTTGCACGCTTTAGAAACTAAACTCAGTAACTTCTTGATGTGCAGGTTGTCGTGGTCTTTGTCGCTTGATCGAGTTGGTTGATGTGTTCCAAGTACCGCGACCGTTGGTTGGTTTTTAGGTGGGTTGCTGGAGAGGACCACGTCTCGATTAGTACCTTATGTCCAGACCACGTTTTGGCTTGCCTGCCATCTTGTATGGGTGTTGGGTAAGTATCCAGCTCTAGTTTTTCAAGTTGGTTGGGTCTTAGCTCGCCCAGAGGTTGGAGTTTTCACCCATGCCTGGCGTGGTGCCTTAGGTGAATGACGAGGCCTTTGAGAGGCTTCTGGATCCTCTGGTTCGAGTAGACCCAATGATCGTAGTTTTGCCTCAACTTCTGCTGGTGAGGGTAGAATATACATAATTTCTTGATAGGTGAACAATAGTTTGCATGGGAAGCCCCAGCGGTAGCGGATTTTGTTGTTCCGCAGCGAGTTGGTGACCTGCACGAACATTCTCAGTTTATTCAGAGTGATTTGAGCCAAGTCTGGAAAGATGAGAAGTGGGAAATTATGTTGCTCTATCTTTGGGGTTGTTCTAGCGGCTCTCAATATTTCCTCTTTGATACGGAAATAGTTTAGGCATGTGATCACGTCCCGTGGCTTCGCTGGGTCTAGGCCTTTCGGTCTAGGAAGCGTGTGTGCTCTGTCCATCTGAAGTTTTTCGGCCGTTGTTTCGGGTAACAGGGACATGAAAAGCCGAGTGAGATATGTGTCCAATTGGGCATTGTCCACTTCTTCCGGGACGCCTCTGATCCGCAGGTTATTGCGTCGTGACCGGTTCTCCGTGTCTTCAAGTTTTTCGAAAATTGTTTTTAATTCCTCAATTTCTTGCGCTTGGGACTCTTGTGCCAAGGCGGTGTTATCCACCTTCTCCTCCACTTCCACAATGCGGTTTCCTATGGACGCAATCTCCGCTCTGATGCTGTGGCGGAAGCTCTGCATCTCTGAGTGGAAAGAGCTTTTTAATTCTTGTACAAACCCCATCATTTTTTTTGCGGGTAAGCGGGGCGTCCGTCTCCTCTCCAGAGTCTGGATCTGAATCTGCGTCTCCGCCTGCGGTGGACGCTTCTTGGTCTTTTGTGCTTTGTTTTTTTGAACAAGAGGAATGCCTCTCGCTGGACCGCTGTTTTTTTTGTCTGTTTAGTGGGCGGCATATTTGTTGTTAGTCAATCAATTGTTGCTGAGAGCAGAGCTGAGTGTATTTAATTGATGTAAACAAACAGATTTTAAGTTGAGATGAGCCCCCTCATTCTTAACATGTCCCGATCACATGTACATTATTTACATTTCTTTATTTGATTTTGGTTGAGCCTTTATATCTTGGTAGTTTGGACCCCTGTCTCATCTGGGCTGACCGCGCACTGGGCACAGTGGTCGGTTTAAAGGAGGTAGTGGGGCTCAGGTTGAGGTTTACTTGGAAGGTAGGGAGAAGGGGAGTTCTTTATTTGTGTTTTGTGCAGGTTTTTAATTGCAGCCTGTGTCTGTTTCTTTTTAGTTCAGCAAATGTGAGCAGGGAGGGTGGACCAAGATGGCCGCTTGCCTCCTTGCAGCAGGGCTGCACTTACTGGCAACCTCCTTCCCCCGGGATGGATTTCCCTCTCCCCTCCGGAGCTCGCTGGTCCCCGTGCCACAAGGGGAATCACCTGCACTGGCTCCGCTGCGGCTGCAAGTTTATGTGCCTTTCCCAGCACCTCACACACCGGCCGGCGCCATATTGGGATACCGGCTCGGTGCAGGTGCACTGTAGTTATTGGGAGAGGGGCGGGCGGTCACTGCTCCATCTCTAACTAAATGCCTCTGCACTGCGCCGCAATGTGGGGATCCCCCTCACCTCTGCTCGCCTTAAGGGGTTCGGGGATCGGTAGTTACCTCCGCTGCGCGGTCCCGGCGGTCATCTTGGAATTCTTGGGAGGTGAGGGGGGAAGCTCACGGGCGTACGCGGATCCCTCGTTCTCATGCTCAACCGTGGCCAGAGTTGCCCAACTACTTCTCCTTTTGTGTTTCGGCACCGTAGGTAGCTTTTTTTTAATACAATTTTCCCCGAGTTTCATGGGCTTTATACTGGCTTTGCAGGGGATTGATTGAGGAGCTAAGCAATTTGCAGCTGGCTCGCTCGGCTTCCTTGCCACGCCCCAAACATAGTACATGGTAGACAGACAGAACCCCTGCAGTGCCATCATACCTACCAGTAATATATTCAACAATACTAGAGTTCATTCCAGCCTTACCACCGTACACTTGGAATATACATGTGTCAAGCACTACACATTTGTACTTATATACCATGATCTATATAAGTTGGTGCTAGGAACACAACACTAGGTGCACCTAGACCTAGATCTGTTCAATCGAGTCTATAATGCACTATTAGCTGCAGTATATAAGCAGCATAGTACAGGTCCCATTCATTAGTGCACCTACTAGTATTCTATTACAGGGGCACTACATTTGTGGTCCTAACTGCCGTTACTTCCCATATAAGAATCCTAGCTAACCCACTCTATAGAGGACTACTAGGGCCAGTGAATCATCCTAACACTGGATATCCATACACCATTGTATACTCCTCTGGATACACTTATCCATAGAGTTTAAATACTTGGTATTATTTAATCATTGTTTTAAACCCCAATATTTTAACGACATTGTCATTCAATAAAGTTATTTTAAGAATATCACCAATTCACACTGGATCAGAGTGCTATCTACAGGGGTTCTGTCTGTCTACCATGTACTAAGTTATATGCCCTTTGCAGCACCATTTCCCATGCTTTACACTTAAGCTGCAGCGGGGGTAAAACATACGTGTACCCCACGCCCCAAACATCTCTATTTTTAAAGTGCATTTTGAGTGATTGAAAACATAGTGCCAAAGATGATACAGGCCCATATTTACTAAAGTGGTGCTATTCGAAAACACATCTTCTGATTCAGGATTTCTTCCACCAGAAGGTGTTTGATAGAGTAGCACTGCTTTGTAAATATGGCCGATAATCTATATGTCTAATTAAGATCACTTGATCTTTGTAAGTGTGAGGATTCGGGAGTCGCAGCGTGACCCCCCCCTTACCTCCTACGGCTCCCGCTGCCATGGGATGTCCTCACCGCCGGTCCCACCCGGTTCCCGTGGATGTGGGGCTTCCCAGTCGTTCCCGACGGGCCGCCGCTGCCCCGCAGGCAGGCCGCACTGAGGCGGCTGCCATTTGTCCTGGGTGCGCGCTCTCCGACATTACAGAGCGCGCGCCAGGCGAAGATAATTTATTCACTGCTCTGGCAGTGAGACCACGCCCCCAACACACAAGCAGGCTGTTACTTAGTGCCAAAGCTGCTCACCTGTCTGCCTATCAAGTTAACCAATCCAGGACCGCTCCTCGTGCTCCTCCAGGCCTGCCTCTGCTTCCTATTGGTCAGCCGCACTACATAATGCCTGCTGTACCACTTTCACATTGCTCGACATAGTCTCTCCTTGTGGATGTCTATTCTGGCTCTCTCTTGTCTTCGCTTATTTAGGTTACGACTCGGCTTGGTGGACTACACTCTCCGGTTCTCGATCCCGGCTCCCTCTTAACTACGCGTCTTCTCACGTCCCTCGATCTCAGCTTGGACCCCGACCTCCCGGATCTCTCCCTGACCTTGGCTAACGGCAACTACTACGTTTCTTCTTTTACCGGTACCGGCAAGTATTGATACATCTATTTCCACCTGGCCAGGCAACACCAAAACACCACACTCCGGACACGCTCTTTCTGCTGCGGGTACGTGCACATATACGTGCCCACCTCAGTATAAGGGACGGGTCTGGTCTGCGGGCAGCACCGGCGTAACAGTAAGAGATGTGTGCATAAGTACATTTAATGGAGACCGGTTAGGGTGAAATTAAATCCCGGCTTTATTGTGTCTGTTCCTTTAACAAGGCAAAACATACAAAAACAAACAAAATAAAGGCCTACTCCACTTTGGAGAATAACTAAACCTTTACTCCAGCCCTTTCTAGCTGGGTGGGTAGCTGGTTACACACACACACACACACACACACACACACACACACACACACACACACACACACACACACACACACACACACACACACACACACACACACACACACACACACACACACACACGTCCAACAAGAAAGTCTCTTGTCTGTTTCTGTTGTAGGGGAAGGCCTCTCTGTTCTCCTGGATCAGCATCCTTGTGTGCTATGGCACTCTCTGTGTCCAGGTATAAAGGTCTTGTCCCCTTGTCTTGCTGTCAGCATACAGTCCTTTTGTGTGCATCAAGACATCATATTTTCCTCAGGTTAGCCCAGTTATTGGCTAAGGAAATCTCTGCAGTCCTCTTTCTTCTTATGTCAGACCAAATGTGAGCTAAGGAATCTGTCTCCATTTTCTCAAATCAGGCTTTTTCTAAGAGTCCTAATCATTCAGGTGGAGTCTAGTTGATTGCCTGTGTTCAATTAACCAGCACACTACTGGATTTAGAGGCAGTTTATCTCACAGTGATAAGTCCCTGTTACAATCTTGCTCATTATAGAAGATATTAAGAAGTCGTGAATGTTTTCTTTTTTTTTTCTTTACAATGTTATTTTATGCACAATGAATAAACAATTTAATTTTTAGCAGGGTTTAATGATTCCTTTGTTCAATTCTCCCATACTCTATATATTAATATAATATATATATTTTGCATTATTAAATGTTTTAAATAACACTTGTACAAGTGTTATTTGCTAGCTACACTCTGTAGTAACATTGTTGACTGAGCAAATGTTTTCATTTCCATCTTCATGTTTAGGTTTTACAATTTATGTGCTTTTATTTTGCAGACCAGCCATCTGTTGAGTCTATTAGGCTGAAAATCAAATGCACCTATAATATGCTTATCGCTCCAGTGAGCATATTGAATAAAGTTTGAATGGTGATTCTGTACCGCTTCCTATGCTTTGCTGATCACACGGAAGTACCTTTAGGTGCTGTGTTCAATTGATGCACATTCTTCTTTTGCAGATATTCGCCTTGTTTTTCTTTCACTCAAAAGCAAACTCAAAAAAACAAAGAAAATAAAAAATTGTCCTGTAAATGTTTACTTACTTGTGCTTTCTTACAAGTTGTGTTCAGACAATATCTGCCAACATATTTTTAGTAATTAAGATTCAATATTTTATAAAAACTTACTTTATTAATTTAATTTTATTTAAGTTTTCATGGATCTTACATTTCTAACAGCTTCAAAATAAAATGCTGGTAGGATTTTGCAACTAAGATAATTAACCTAAAGGATTGTTTGATTTTCTGTCGCCCATTATTAACCCCCATTCTTATTTCTAAATTTTTGTAGTTACTCTTTTATAATAAACTTTTTAATTAATTTCATCCCTGCCAAAAATGGCCCATGTTGACTAAGCGCTACTATGCCACCTTTATAATCCATTCACTTGAATAGGCTGTAAAGTATCTTCCCGCGTCAGAAGGTGTCGTATCCATAGCATGCTTAGTAAATATGGTCCAAATTAGTAATGTAAATGTCTACTTACTGTATGTAGACATTAGCACATTTCGATAGTCAGTGGTATACAGCTCTTATGCAAGATTAACAGTGTCCTTGTGAGCAGTTTTGAACAGCAGAAACATTCTCACTCAGTACATCGCACTAGTTCTTTGGACTTTAATTCCTTCAATTTATTTGTCTTCTTTCATACAGACTATAGAACATGTGTAACATGTCTGCTGAAATGATGCACTGGTGTGCCTGTAATTCTACGCCAGTTTTATCTATACTGTTTGTGTTAATAGATATTCTCCCATCCAGGATATGGTATAGTCCTTGTTTATAGGGACTACACTTCTCAGAATGCCATGGAGTTTTGGGAGTCGAACAGCTGCTTCTTATGATGTACTTCCATTTAGACTAAGATTTTGCAGACAACTCCAACTTCCAGAGGCATAAGGGGAAATGGAACCAATCATTCAGAGGAAAGGACTGGAACAATTAGATTGATTTCTATCTCGTTTCACTTTTTTAGGGTGTTACCTAAAGTTTAATAAGTTTGTGTTTATACTGTATGTGTATACTGTAGATGTCTGCACGTATGTTTAGGTGCGTGCTCACCTACAGCTGCGGCCGCCTTTATCCTAATGCGGCCGGATCCGCGGCGCTCTGATAACCGCGCCCAGTTGCGGTATATTTTCTTTTTTTACGTAGCGCTTTCTGGTATGTTAGCGCCCGGATTTTTAGCGCTGTCTGCTATACTGCAATACCGTCTAAAAACACAGGTGGGCGTTCGCGAGCTGTTGTCTTAAAAGTCTAATAAGTCTAATGCATGTCTAATGCATTATGTCTAATGCATTATGTCTGTGTGTGCGCGCGCAGTATTTGTAAAATGGAGGATTTACAGTATACAGTATTGCAAAAATATAGCGTCGCGTCTTCTTCGAATATAAAATGATCACATTTCTATACAGTACTGTATGTACTGTATTACAGTATTTTGTAATCAGTACTGTTACTTTTACTTGTTTTCATACTCTTTTTATATTATGCGTGTACCGTACAGTACTGTATGTCTCATTTGAACATTGTTGAAACGCATAGGCGTGTTACAGTATCACATTTCGGCGCATACAGCGCTCTCCCTCTCGCCCCCGCACACACGCGGCTAAAGTACTATTTCAACTTCTTATCTACAGTTCAGTACACCTCTCCCAGCCAGATGGCTTTCTGAAAGCCAGATGGCTTTCTGGCTTCAATCATCCCGAATCTGTCTTCACATTCCTGCGTGTATAACGTACAGAGCCTGGTGTCACATTTCAGCGCCTGCGTGTAATCCTCTTTGGGAAGGGACCTAGTTGATGATTAATGCGCATGCGTGTATAACTTCACAATCATGTGGAAGTTCAAGTCTGGAAAAAAAATATTTCTTTATTTTTTTTTGTTTATGTTTTGTTTCCAGACGTGTGCCTGCATAAAAATTCTTGTTATCTGATACTCTATCGGTACTGTAGCTTTTTAATGTGACACTGGTCATTCACATGCTTTATGTGATTTTTATTGATTTGGGGGTGTGGGGATCAAAACATAATGATGACCTGTTAAAAATATGTCTTTGAACTACAGTACAGCTAATCCTTCATGCTTCTTTACCCCCCTCCACCCCCCCGCAGATACACACAAGGCTCAAGGATTTCAACCTCTTATCGACACCTCTCGCAAACCATGCATTTGCTAATGCTTGGCTTTGTGCTTTTAATCGTCCCGAGCCGAGCGTCACATCTCTGCGCCTGCGTGTAATCCTCTTTGGAAGGGACCTAGTTGATGATTAATGCGCATGCGTGTATAACTTCACATTCATTTTCAAATGCTTGGCTATTCCCTTATGCTAATCCAGTATGATGACCCCCCCCCCAACCCTTTGAGGCTTTGTTTACGGTAACGCATGCGCACTTGTGATAAACCCTTCTCGAATTGAATATGTTAATCTGATTATGTAACCAATGAATAAAAATATAACCAATGAATAAAAATATAAGCCTTCTTGAAGAATCCCCCCAACACATTCACAGTGAATTTAAAGTTCAAAGAAAAAAAATGTGAATGTAATGAAATATTTATTTTATCAGGAATAAAAAATACAAATAATCATTTTCAGTGTTTATCTTCTTTGTACACGTACAGTAGTGTACAGTAGTGTACTGTAGTTCTTCTATCAGTTGAAATTTGAGGTCTGGTGCATAATCATGGAAGAATGAAAAATACAAATAATCATGAATAATGCCCATTTATAATAATTATTAAAACAGTAATACAAATTTTTAGTCTTTATCTTGTTCGTCGTGGCCACATTGCATTCTGTAGTTCATTGAGAGAGGGGGGGTTTGTGTAAATCATGACTGTAGATACACTATACACATAGTTCACACAATTTACACATGTTACCTCCCTCCCCCCACTCGTCCTTTTGTAGTGCAGCCAGCTGTCTCTGAAAAGGAAAGAAAAAATGAGTGCAGTTAAGTGCATGTAATTGCATTGTGTACAATAAAACTACTCCATATTGGACTACTGTATGCAGTTACTACTGTCAAACTACTGTATACTGGAACTACTATACTGTAAAATACTTTGTAACAAGATTGGTAGTGCTGCTCTCTATAAATTAAAAACTAGTGCAGTTAAGTGCATATAATTGCATTGTGTACAGTACAGTATAACTACTCCATATTGGACTATGCAGTTACTACTGTCAAACTACTGTATACTGGAACTACTGTACTGTAAAATACTTTGTAACAAGATTGGTAGTGCAGCTCAATCTAAAAATTAAAAATTAGTGCAGTAAAGTGCATGCTGTATACTGTAAAACAATCTGTGCCATACTTACCTGTATCATGCTGTACTTGGTGTGCCTGTACTTACCATACTACAGTACAGTTCTATACTACCTTCCTGATGCTTGCCCATTACGCTCTATCACAATGGGCAACACAGTCGCGATATGGTCGATATATTTATTACATCGTTCCACGGTGAGCACATGGTTCCAAAAACTCATTATGCCATTCGCCAACTCATCCTTTTTTGAGGGTTTCACCACTTTTCGGATATGGTCCTTAAGCTGATGCCAGACCATTTCGATAGGATTGAAGTCTGGCGATCTGTCATTGGAGGGGAAAAAAAAGGAGAATTAGTTAAAGAGATACACAGTAAACAGTGGGAAAAACGAGTCACGGTTACCATCCTTACTCCGCTGGCGTCTTCACCCAGTTGATACCGCAGGCAATAATATGCGCAGTTGACGCGGCGTGCTTCGGATCGTTGTCCTGGTAGAAACGGTGACCATCTGGGAATTAACATGTACAGGCATACCCCGCATTAACGTACGCAATGGGACCAGAGCATGTATGTAAAGCGAAAATGTACTTAAAGTGAAGCACTACCTTTTCCCCACTTATCGATGCATATACTGTAATCTGCAATCATTATATACGTGCAGAACTGATGTAAATAAGACATGTGTAACAGGCTCTATAGTCTCCCCGCTTGCGCACAGCTTCGGTACAGGTAGGGAGCCAGTATTGCTGTTCAGGATGTGCTGACAGGCGCATACGTGAGCTGCTGTTTGCCTATTGAGCGATATGTACTTACTCGCGAGTGTACTTAAAGTGAGTGTCCTTAAAGCGGGTTATGCCTGTAATGTATTCCACAATCTCAGGCACTATTTGCTCTTGGAAAAAAGCTTTATTCAGGATTCCTGTAACAAGAAAAGAAAAGTGCTCAAAATAATGCACACTACAGTAGTAAAGTACCGTGCTTAAGGCTACAGCAGGGAACGCTCTGTAATGACAAGGAATAATTTTATAGGTACAGTACAGTTTATTAAACCACACTTTTAACCTCCTGTACTGTCCAGTACTAACCTCACACGTCCATATTTTCATCCAATTCTGCGTCTCATCTTCTTAGTGCTGGTCTCTGATACGGTTACATTGTGATTTTTCTGCAGAGTGTCTTTGACCCCTAAGGCACTCTTCTCATCATTCTCTTCACTTATTCTGTCAACCAGAACAGTTTTCTCCCTACAGTTTAAAGGAAAAACAACAAAACGTTACAGTGGGCCACAAGTACAGGTACTTTTATGCTCAGGCCTACAGTATGGCCAAATATAGATATTACTTTAATAGAATAGTTATACTGTATAAATATACAGCGATAACAATAATAATAGATAGATACTGTATAGAATAGAGTTATATAAATATACAGCGATAACAATAATAATAGATATATACTGTATAGAATAGTTATGTATAAATATACAGCGATAACAATAATAATAGATAGATACTGTATAGAATAGAGTTATATAAATATACAACGATAACAATATTGTACTATATACAGGTATATATATATATATATATATATATACAGTATAACAGATATATATAGTATAAAACATATATGTAACAGATATAATATTAACGGTACTTTATGTGTTTGTTTGTGTGTGTGTCATAATGTGAGTAAACTGTGTACTGAAATGGGGGGTTGTGAGTGCGTGAGTCATAATGAGTAATAATGAAGTGAGTGACAATTACTTTACAGTATACAGTAGTACAGTACTTACACTGTAGTTACCGTTGGTGTCCTCTTTACTTTTTTGATCTTACTGTGGGCATGATAGCTCACGGTTGCTGCTGGCACAACGAGGCCAGAAGTACTTAGCCAGCGTTGAATATCCGCAATTCGTTGTCCTTTCGTGTACATCTCCTTTATTCTCATGCTGAGATAATTAGAAATCTTTTTAACAGGCATCGCTGCGTGTCGAAAGAAATACAAGCACAAGAATGTATATTCGATGTTTAGTCGATGTGTATTCAATGTGCAGTGAATCCACAAAATGGATAGTGTTTTTATACTTTAATTACTCACATTAGAGTACGCCCACTTTTAACACATGCACCTCGTCGCCATGCATAAAAGGTGACACACATTGCATAGCCTCCCACTCGATGATCTGTATCTGAACTTGCCCTTGTCCAGATACTGCATTGTGCCATCTGCTTCCATGGATCAACCCCGATTCTACGGACGCAGGAACCCACTCGCCTCTGCCGTGCCTGTCATTTAGAAAAAGCGAAAGTCGGCAGCCGTTTCCAAGCCAAGGCCAAAGCAAAAAGGCTAAGGCTAATAAAGAAAACCTTCTGACAACTCCAAAGGCTACAGGTAAGGCTTTAAAGAAGCAAGAAGAAATTCGTTGATGTACACTCAAAGCAAAACAAATGGTCACCTTCTCCATCACTCCTCGCCGCCGCTGCCGCTTCTCTCTCGGAAACCCAGAGGACACCTTCTCCATCACTCCTCGCCACTGCTGCCGCTTCTCTCCCGGAAATCCACAGGGCACCTCCTCCATCACTCCTCAACGACGCTGCCGCTTATCTCCAGGGAACCCCCATCTCATCCTCTTATGCACCCATCCACCCAGATGTCCACAGCACCCCATGCACAAGATCCAGCTCGTTAGACCGAATGCTGAATGGGTTGGGTCGATATCCCTGGGAACTCTATGCTGGTAAAGATAGATCTTCTTTTAGAGACCATGCTACATATGGATCAACGGATGGAGAAGGTGGATCAACGGATGGAGAAGATAGAGACTGACATAGCGGGGATACATAATTTGCTCGGAGTTCATGCCCCTGTATCTCGGACGTCGGAGCAGGAGGGTGGCATGGATGGGATGAATGGGACCTTCAACCTCCCATCACCAAGCGCACCCCCTCCATCAGAAGAATATACACTGGCGACACACTTTATTCGAGCTCTGCTCGTCCCACGAATTCGGGTATACCCGGGTGTATTGAGGTTTGTGACTGTTTTCAGCCCGAGTGCATTGCGTTATTTTCCAGGCAGGGATTGAAGCATTTTATTCCCGCTGGCTGCAATACTGCACAGTATATATATTTATATACTGCATTACAATTCATGAATTTATGCCATCTGGTAGACACGCGAAGCATTGCAGCCTATTAAATCCTAATCATTATCATTTAACAGATCAGCCGCCCGTCAGCCAGGCATGAACCCAGGCTGGGAAGGCAAACACAACGGGGCTTGTCAGAGGTGAGGAGCGGCGCATTCCAGGTATCTGCCAGGTACATACTGGGTATTTGCTCGAATAAAGTGTGTCGGTGCAGTATGTTCATGTATGCCGTTGACGAGGATTACATGACAACCCCGTCAAGACCACGCCAGGAGGCAACACTGACAAGGAGACCAAGACAGGAGGAAAGCATCCTCCCAGACAACCTATCCTCGCCCGCCACCACAAACACACCCGCTCCCAGAAGAACACCCACTCCCAGAATCCAACCCACATACGCTTGCATTGAGACGGTGCCCGACATCATCCTGCACGAGCTGCCCCAGCCACCCAGGGAGAAGTATAGGTTTGCAAGTGCTCGTTTACCCCAGAGGCATGCCTTGTTAATTTTCAAGCGCCACGTGCCATACCCAGTGTACTTAGGGTGGGCCCACAATGTAAACTACGAAGGGAATCGCGACAAAAAGGCTCTTCCTGAAAATTTAAGCAGGAGGTGAAGGAGGGGGGCTTGGAGCACAGCAAATAAAATGACAGGCTGGCGGCAGTAGCAGCGTGCAAAAACTTTGATGTGGCAACATAGCCATAATAAAACAGGACAATTCTCTGACGCGTTTCGTCTAAGAGACTTTTTCAAAGAGTGCTATACTGCAGCCAGGGATGTTCCCTAAATACCCATAAACACCCACGTAATCAATTAGAAATCCCCGCCCCTGGCCGGTAAATTACAGGCCACTAGATAATTATGTAAATCTGGAGGGAACTGCCCACCAGACCTAATGGAGGGGAATTTTAACCTGCTCTGGGACGGATGCACGCCTCAAGGAAAGCAGCGGTGAGGTCCCCTTCTCTGGAACGGACAGCCTGCAGGCACCACCGAGCCAGCTACACGAGTCTCTGTACTCCCTGCTCGAGGACCCGCCTGGAACACGTGACCCGCCACAGAAGGAACCGCCGGATGGGACAAGCACTCCGGTCAGGTTAGAGGTCACTTTCCCTTTCTAGCGGCTACCCCAATTATGGATCATTGTGTCTGAATGAAGTGAAGTGATTTGAACTGTTCCTATACATAGGGGTACATATCTCACTGCTCTCACTCATTACCAATTTGGCTAATCTGCCTTACCATGGCTACACTGAGGATTTAACAGTCCTCAAACCAACACCAATTTGAAGCACCCTCTTAGGGGTTCACTCCCTTAACTACCTATGTTCCTGAAAATTTAAGAAAGACTATTGTGGAGGAATTGCGGTGCTATTTTTCAATTACCGATCCTTTAATGAAAATCGTGCGAGACTCCAATAATGGCATTTTGCGGCATACAAGGCATCGACCCTGGAAGGACAATCTGCTGGGGATCGAATTCGTTTCGTGATTGGTCGTCTGTTAAAATGTTGATTCATTTCTGGCTTGTTCATTGTTTTAAATTGTATTCTAATATGTTTTTTTAAATATACCTATATGTTTTTAATTACAGTACACCATTAATGTTTTTTTACTTACAGTACTCCACCAATAAAATAAATCGCTGCTTTTTTTAAATATACCTGTATGTTTTTAATTACAGTACACCATTAATGTTTTTTTACTTACAGTACTCCACCAATAAAATAAATTGCTGCTTTTTTAAAATATACCTGTATGTTTTTAATTACAGTACACCATTAATGTTTTTTTACTTACAGTACTCAACCAATAAAAATAATGTTGATTGTTGTAGATTGTATTCATGCTGTCAATGTTTTTACTGTATTGGACACCATTAATGTTTTTTTACTTACTGTACCCACCAATAAAATACATTGCTGCTTTTTTAAAATATACCTGTATGTTTTTAATTACAGTACACCATTAATGTTTTTTTACTTACTGCGCATTACAGTACATCAAAACAGTATTAAAACGCATTATCGGTATTTGTATTATTATTACAGTAGAACACACATACTGTACTGTAATACATATACAGAATAAATGCATACTTTTTATTTTTGGGGTTTATTATACAGTACAGTATGTAAAAAAAGAATGTAATAAAGCTCAGTTATTCTATCCTAATAAAAATGGCACTGATTCAGATTCAGCAGTGTGCAAGCATCGTTACAAAAAGCGATATTATCCATCGAAATCCCTCCATTTGCCGTTCTCAGCCTGATGACAAAGTTTATTTTCTGAGGAAGAAAATTAAATACTATAAATACTGTAATGGTTAGTTCAAACTAGTCAGTCCCCTAAAGAATTTCCCACAGTCAGTCCCCGCAGTCCCCTCGGTCAGTCCCAACAATTATTTTCTCGGGGGGCGTCTCTTGTTTACATACAGTACACGCATGTGCCTAGATGTGATGAAACGCATACTGTATGCGTTTCAACAAGGTTCCAATGCGCATGCGCCTAACTGTAGAAGCTGCTCAGCCAATGATATTGTTGGACTACATTTTGGCGAATTGTGACTACAAGAACTAAATAACCATAAGCAAAGGATTACAGGAGAATCGCTTTACTGTGCATTGATATTGATATGGTAAAAAAATAATTACAGCAGCTGTACCCACCATAGACTTTGCCATTCGGTAGGCGCCAAGCGACTGCCAGTCCCGTAGTCTTGATTATACACGTAGTTGACAGGTGACAGCGGACCTGCTAGACCTGTAGATGACAGCTGATGAAGCTGGAAATCGCTTTGGTACATGCAAGCTTCCTGGTATTTGTACGTGAAATCCTGCTCAGGCTGCAGGTATCCAGGCGGGGGCTGTTAGCAAGGGTTGCCGGTCAGCAGGTTTTCACAGACGGTCGGACCGTTATTGGAAGCCGGTGCTGGCACTGGCGCATTGCTTGCCTGGGACTGACGATCCATAGTTGGTTTTACCATGATCTTTCGCCTTTTGAACTCTCCATGATCAAAGATACTGTAAAATTCAGGGGCAACACACCAATACCCTTCTCCTGTAACTCCGGGTGCAGGAGCAATACGAAAAAACCGTGGATCGATACATAACTTTTTCCTTATCGCACGCTTCAACCCCAGAGCATCTGGTGAAAATTTGTAAAAGTCATAATTTTTGATAAAATATTGATAAATTTGACCAACTGTGGCCATCTTATCATCTGCTGAACTAATTGCTGACCATATTAAATAAGCGTATGTTAGGTTGGGCTTTTTGAACACGGACTGCAGTGGTGTACTCATCTCTGGACCTCTCTAGACAATGGAATAGAACACCAGCCACTTTGCATTTAGTTTTAATATGAAACGCCTAAATAGATACAATGTTGTACAACTTCTTCAGTACCAAGGTCAATTCACAAAGGACCACTGTGGTATTTTTTAAACACCTGCAAGTCGACACATTACTGAAGTGCATGCGCATTACAATTCATGAATATCTGCCACCTGGCGGATACGCGAAGAATTGCAACCAATTAAATCCGAAACATTCTCATTAAACAGATCAAGCGCGGGTGACGCCGGCATGATTGCGACATGAATACGGCACGAACGCCGCACGAACGCCGCACGAACGCGGCGAAGCGTGTGGCATTCGGAAAAAATCACTGGAAAATATTGGTGAAGTGTTAGAATAAAAGGGGCCGCAGCTGTATGTACACATGAGTACGGTATACAGTAGAGGCAACGTTTATTCTAACATTTGCCGTAAACTAGCCGGGTTACATTCTGGGTATGTGCTGGGTATGTTCTGGGCTAGTTTGAGGCACGTTTAAGGTATTTCTGCATTGACTAACGACCCATAGGATTAACACAGCAAGGATCCCTGGCAGTCCAATTCAGTTTGAATGGGACTGCCAGGGACCCCCGCTGTTAATCTGATAGGCCATTAATCAATGCAGAAATGCTGGGGCTAGTTTAAGGAAAGTTTAAGGCATGTATTCAGAATGTACCTGGGTGTTTCCTGGGTTTTTTGGGGAATTGCCACTGGTTTTTGTTCGAATAAGAGTTGCCTCTACTGTATGACTGAGCAGTTGTTATTGTACCTAATTGTCTTGCCAGTCAGTGATTAAAATTGCAATACATATCAGATATTGTTTTGTCAGTATAGCTTTTTGTCATCTATTGGTTCTGTGCTGCTTTAGGCCTTGTTTATAGTGGGCATTGAGCGTGCACACAGTGCACACAACCGATGTGTCCAAGCGCACACATTTTGAACAAACTATTAAAATTGCTCTTGCCGCGCGACAGCCAGGTCACGAACGCGGTTCAGCCAATGAGGGCAAAAGGTTCAGGTGACGTCACTCACGGCAACGCCTCCTGATGCCTGCAGTGCAGGTTTTGCGCGTGAGGACGTCACACAGTTGCATGCACACTGACGACGCAAATATAAACGAGGCCTTACTCTTGTGGAAGAAACTTATTACATCACTAATATGGAGAAGGAGCACCCTGAGCTCACTGCAGAGACCAAAGTCCTGAGCCTCTTTAGATAGAGGTTAGAGATCTTAGTGTCCACCATGTCTTTGGTAAGCAGGACTGGGCGTAATCCAGCCAAACAGGGTAAAATGGGGTTCAAACCAACTGTTTTTTTTTTTTTTATATAACTTTGCTGCTTTTTCTTTACTAATTGTAGCACACTCACTCGACACGCCCCAGGACGGCGCGCGGACCAAGGCCTCTGCGCGCCTCCGCACGGCTGCAGTCCTATGGACGCAGCCTTACTGTTTGTGTAGCTTGACTTGTTTATTTTGGCTAACTGCATCACCATTGAACTCGCACTAACCCCTAGGTTCTGACTGCATCTATTATATCTCCTCTATAGTTTGCATTTACTTTAGCCATGCATTTTAAATCTTTGCTGATAAGTGAAGTTTGACACTTCTGATTTCTGCATTCTTTTTGTGGCTTCATTTACATCTGCTACCTGTTCATAATACTGCATCAAGTATAATTAAACACTCGTTACTTTCTACTCCTTCCTTAAAAACAACTATTTTTGTTTATGCACAACTAATATACCGTGTTTTATGATTGTCAATCATGTGCCACGGAGTGACTAGGATACAGTGTGCTATAGCTACGTTGAACATTGCAAGACTTCTAAAGATAGATATTTGTTAAATAATAGTTCAGTGAATAGCAGCATAAACCGCTGTTTATTGGGGAAAACATAACCGGAAATTATGTTTGCAAACTTATCTAAGATATGTTTGTTGCTGCAGGTGCAAATACTATGAGACAAATCAATGTGGGCTAAAAGTGGGAGATGAAATGTTGAAATGCCTGCATGTTCTATTAAATCCATGGTTTGTAGTTTGTACGTACACCTCGTCTTTAAAGATAAAAACAAAAGTAGAAATGTTAAGCGTTTTTTTTTCTGCTGTGCTCCCAACTAGTAATGTATATGTTTCAAATATTTTCAATACATTATTGACCTTGGCTTCAGAATAACTGATATTGAATGAAAAAATCTAAGCAAATAACATTTAAGGGGCTTATTCTATATTCGCCGAAGCAGTCAATCAGGCCGATTGGGCCGAAATTCCCCCATGACGTCAACTAGCCCATTTGGTGGAAATGGAATAACCTATGTAGCCCTTGTACTCCCTCCCCCCCGGAGAAAAGTGACTACCCCTGCTTACGTCACCTGTTTGGCTACCAGGAGGTCTGAGCCTCCGCCACTGGGAGCCTGGGGTATACTTATCGTCTCGGTGCAGCGCCTCCACCAGGGAGGGATCCCAGCGTAGTGGGAGGAGCCCCTCACCGGAACCAATATACACAATAATTACACACAGGTATATTATAACAGTGTTTACTAAGCACATATGAATATATACTGTATATCATCCAACATAACATGGCCCTGCAAGGCCTTCCCCAACCAATAACACCTCCCGGGTGGAACCCCCAAAATCCCGGAGTGCCTGGGCACTTAACCCCGTAGTGTCCACAAGCTAGTCCCTTCCCCAAAGAGTGTGGGATAGCGCGGTTCCCTTTGTGTGTTGGGGGACGTTGGTGCACGTAGATAATACCTCCCTGGTCTCAGTCCAGACCAGGTCAACTTAGTAGGAGACTCCGTGGATCCAAGACGTGGTCCTCCAATGCAATCCACCGGCTCCTCTACTAAGTGGATCCCTGGGCAGATGCCTCTGGAGGGGCTTCCAGCTGGAGTGTACACCTTTAAGATAGTCTCTGTTCGAGTGTCCTTGCTTGGCTCAGGGGCAGCAGGCCGCACTTCACCTTCAGAGATAATGTCCTGCAGTTGAGGCCTCTCACTGACACTACTGGGAAGGATCCCTATCTAATGCCATCCCCGGCAGCATACACAACATACACCAACGACAGGGACTCAGGGAATCTACCTTGGATCTGACGGGAAATCTGGCCTAGTCCAGGGGAGCAGTGCTCCCTGGACAGTACCTTTACCCTCTCTCTCCGGATCACATCTGGCGTGGTATCCCTTGGTGCCAAATGTATCTACTTCTCCCTCCGTGTTTCCAGGAGCCCTATTGGTCCTCCCACAACACATGTCTAACAGCCCCTGAGGCTGCTGGGACTTGTAGTCCCCTTCCTAGGGCTATTCCTATGGGCCGCCATACTATCTTCCACTGCGCATGCGCGAGCTTGTAATGGCCGGGTGCTTGCTGCTCATGCGTAAGCCTCCCTGACATGGCGGCACATTTCACCACTGCTCGCCTCGCCCGCAATACCTGCCTGAGTCCCCACGGAGCGATCCCCCTCTCGCACAGCCTGGAGGTAAGAGGGGGACCTGACTACATCTATACATAATAAAAAAAGTGTAAGAAAGGAACCTGCAAAAGGTAAAGAGAATGGATGAAACAGACTAAAATCCAAAACAGGGAAATAAAAATGTTCTCTGAAAAGGAAAATGGGCGGTGCTATAAATCTCAGAGACTTCAAAGAGTCATAACAGATTGAGCAAAAGGAGTGCACTCCAAAAAAAAACTCCTTTACAATATTAAAAGTGAACATTTATTTATTAATTCATACATAGAAAAATTCAAGCTTGCGTCCCAAAACCAAGTGCCTTGGACACAGTGTCGTCACACCTCAACACATCAAAAAAATGCAAAAGTACAAAGATACATAAATATGATATACGTTCGTAAAGCTATCACAGCAGCTTTATTGCAGCAACTAAAAAAAAATATGCTGTTTAAACCAGGAGTGGCCAACCCCAGTCTTCAAGGGCCACAAACAGGTCAGATTTTAAGGATATCCCTACTTCAGCACAGCTGGCTCAATCAGTGGCTTAGGAAAAGACAGCCACCTGTGCTGACGTAGGGATAGTCTTAAAAGTTGACCTGTTGGTGGCCCTGGAGACTGGAGTTGGCCACTCCTGGTTTATACACTAAAGTGAGC
Organism: Ascaphus truei; assembly: GCF_040206685.1. Taxonomy (NCBI): domain Eukaryota; kingdom Metazoa; phylum Chordata; class Amphibia; order Anura; family Ascaphidae; genus Ascaphus; species Ascaphus truei. The sequence continues at coordinate 88,974,628 of NC_134484.1, read as the reverse complement.
ATATGCAGCCAAATGGTAAACTATATGGAGAGAGATTTTATACGATACAGTACTTATCCATCTCAAAAGGCACATGTATTGCACCTTGCTGTAGAGAATGATCCACAGAATTAGAATATGCCCCTAAATGTTCTACAATCTTCTACAAGGGTATTTATGAAATTCTACATTTACATAGATTAGATTTGTCTTCCATATTAGGACAAATTGGCCTCTTATGCTTTGTATATTCTTAAAGGAAGGCGACAGCCATTACTGTTGCACCAAGACGGTGCCTAAGGGATATGAAATACAAACTGAAAACAGACATGGATGTTGTACAGAATGTTGTTGTGATTTTATTTGAAGTTTCTATAAGATAACCAGCTTTCACACTGCCCATTAGAGCAATTGTTGTTCCTTTTTATATCCCATCTACCTTTTTTCTATTTACTGTGAACACTCAGATTTCTGTTTTAGAAATCGACTAATGTGTTTTTAAAGGGTAGCTGATTATTTATATAAATATAAATGACTGTAATCATTCTGTTTACAACTGTCAGAATATTATTAATCTAAAATTTGTAAAACAGATAAACGTCTGGAAAAGTTTAAAAAATAAAGAAATTGGTAGAAAAGGGTAATCAATTTTATTTTTATTTTCTGTATGTGGGACGTTTCAAATCTTACTTCGTTCCCCCAAAAGTGCTTTGGAAAATAGTTATAAAAGGGCAGAGAGAAAGCGCTGCATAATATTCAAAGGCAAGCTGAAAAGTACCTTCATATTATGTAAAATGTACTTTTACACTTCTAGGACAGCACACATCTCTTCTTCCTCTCTTGGTATTTTACATGAAAACAGTGTAGAGGAGGATAGGCTCATGTTGCTTTAAGAGGAGCAGGAGCAAGAGCAATTACTCAAGAATCTCGATGTATTTCCGTATTTGAGTGCTATAAATGACATCATAAAAGGAGATTTGCTTTGACGAACCAGGTGACATTGGTCATGAACATTTTTGTGAAAATGTCAGACTTTGCAATACAAATCTACCAAATATTAAAAAGTCAATGTACATTTCAAATTCATCAGATTTTCTCTTAATTTAATGTACAGTAAATAAAAAATACCACTTTTCATGGAACAGACAGGTCTACAACCCTATCTTCCCCATTATCACTTAGCATATCACTTAGCAAACACTACTTCTACTGCAGCCAGGGATTTTGGGTAATGATATACAAATGAGCATAGAGTGTCACTCTTTACTTCTTAATCCATTTTCACATGGAACCCGACAAATGTATGCATTACAAATAACAGCTTTTAAGCACAGCGTCGGCTAAAGAAGGGCATAGCCAGTAAACCTACTCACTGACAACTGTTTCGACCTGGGTCTCATCAATGCGAGATTGATTGCTGGCTATGCAACGTGAAGCTTGTACATGGGTATGAAAAGACATTACAAATTTAAAAGGGATGTTTAATCGACATCATTGTTGTCCCCAATGGCAGACTCAGCAGCTGTATCACCATTACTAGTACCACCGTTCTGAAGGTGCAGTGCATATCTTCACTGGAACCTTAAAAGAAAATAGTAATAGGGTGATTAGGGTTCTGTTGCAAAGAATTATGTATGTATGTCTTTATTTATATAGCGCCATTAATGTACAGTCGTGTGAAAAAGAAGGTACACCCTCTCTGAATTCTATGGTTTTACATATCAGGACATAATAACAATCATCTGTTCCTTAGCAGGTCTTAAAATTAGGTAAATACAACCTCAGATGAACAACAACACATGACATATTACACCGTGTCATGATTTATTTAACAAAAATAAATCTAAAATGGAGAAGCTATGTGTGAAAAACTAAGTACACCCTTACTGCTTCCATAGGAATTAAGATGCTAAGTAGCAGACAGGTGCTGCTAATAAAATGCCCTTGATTAATTGATCATCAGCAAGTGTGACCACCTCTATAAAAGCCGAGGTTTTAGCAGTTTGCTGGTCTGGAGCATTCAGGTGTGTGTTAACACAATGCCAAGGAGAAAAGACATCAGCAATGATCTTAGTGAAGCAATTGTTACTGCCCATCAATCTGGGAAGGGTTATAAGGCCATTTCTAAACAATTTTAAGTCCATTATTCTACAGTGAGAAAGATCATTCAAAAGTGGAAAACATTCAAGACAGTTGCCAATCTTCCCAGGAATGGATGTCCCAGCAAATTCACCCCAAGGTCAGACCGTGCAATGCTCAGAGAAATTGCAAATAACCCAAGTGTTACATCTCAGACTCTACAGGCCTCAGTTAGCATGTTAAATGTTAAAGTTCCTGACAGTACAATTAGAAAAAGACTGAACAAGTATGGTTTGTTTGGAAGGGTTGCCAGGAGAAAGCCTCTTCTATCTAAAAAGAACATGGCAGCACGGCTTAGGTTTGCAAAGTTGCATCTGAACAAACCACAAGACTTTTCTGGAACAACGTCCTTTGGACAGACGAGACCAAAGTGGAGATGTTTGGCCATAATGCACAGCGCCACGTTTGGCGAAAACCAAGCACAGCATATCAGCACAAACAACTCATACCAACTGTCAAGCACAGTGGTGGAGGGGAGATGATTTGGGCTTGTTTTGAGCCACAGGACCTGGGAACCTTTAAGTCATTGAGTCGACCATGAACTCCTCTGCATACCAAAGTATTCTAGAGTCAAATGTGAGGCCATCTGTCTGACAGCTAAAGCTTGGCCAAAATTGGGTCATGCAACAGGACAATGATCCCAAGCACACCAGCAAATCTACAATAGAATGGCTGAAGAAGAAAATAATCAAGGCGTTGCAATGGCCTATTCAAAGTCCAGACCTCAAACCGATTGAACTGCTGTGGTTTTCAAATATGTCCTGGGTTATTGCTGCTAAAGGTGGTTCTACAAGCTATTGAATCATAAGGTGTACTTAGTTTTTCACACAGGGCTTCTCCATTTTGGCTTTATTTTTGTTAAATAAATCATGACATGGTATAATATATCATGTGTTGTTGTTCACCTGAGGTTGTATTTACCTAATTTTAAGACCTGCTAAGGAACAGATGATTGTTATTATGTCCTGATATGTAAAACCATAGAATTCAAAGAGGGTGTACTTTCTTTGTCACACCACTGTACATGTATGAAACAGAATGCATTTAGAACCACAAAAATGGTAACCATCACGAAATGCAACGTTACTTTGCTTAAAGTTGTGAGGAGCAAAGCACAAATAAACAACAGGAAAAAAAAAAATAAGAACAATCAAACTTCCCCTGCATAGGTAGCTTCCCCATAATTCTTATTTCCTGTACTGGTAGATCCATTTTTATTGGTCCCTTATGTGTGGGTGGTCAAAATAGAACCGCATCGCAGGGAGCTATTGCCTTCTTTTGCCATGCTTTGTTATGTGTGAAAGTTTGTATGCAACTGAGATGTGCATGTGCAGATTGGTCACATTTATATTTTTTTATTTTTAAGTATGCTTTTTTTTACCCCAGAAAAGTTGTGGTTTATCGGAAAATGTTGAACTTGATAGTATTTTCCCAAATTCCTGAGCAACTGGAACTATTGTGACAACTTCTATAAAAACGCAAAATTTAAGAAAAAGAATCACAAACTCTTTTGTGAACCAGTTGTTAAGATATTCACATATCTCTAATCAGAGATCAAAGATGGATTTCTCCATGATACCTGAGGAAAAATACAGATCTCAATAATTTAGTAATACATTTAATGGTGTTCGGTTTTTCATAGTGTACATATACAGATGTAGTAAGACTTACTAATTTTAGTGCCGCCGGCCGACATGCTGAACTCCACAGAACCAAAAACAGTAAGGTTTGTGTTCCGGGAGGATTAACGCTGCAGGGATCTATGCTTCTGAATGGGACCCCGCAGTGTTAATCCTTTACGTGATGGGCCTCAGGAGAGGAGAGAAACAGATACTAACCTTGTGGAGGAACTGCGCCGTTCCCAGCAGCTGTGAAGGTAAGAAGCAGTCTCCGGACTGTCCAACATCCTGGATGGTGTACTTGCCCGAATATGGTTTTCTCCATCGTGAAGGGGAATACTATAGAACCATATTCAGTCATCTACATCAGGGGTGCACAATCTTTCCCTACTGCGCCCCTCTGCCTGCTTCCCTCCCTGCTCGCCCCCGCTCCCTTACCGGCTCTCCGGCGTGAAATGACGCACCGGGGTCACGTGACCTCATGTTGCCATGCCAACGTGACGTCACATGACCCCGCACCGTCATTTGACGCCGTGTTGCCATGGCGACGTGTCGCCGAAGACAAGGTGCAGAGGCCTCACGCGATCCCCCGGCATTAATTTAAATGCCTTGGGGGAAGAACGCGGGGCCTCTGCAATTGCCCCTCCTCCCCCCCCCGAACAATCTTGCACCCCTCGGTTTGCGCACCCCTGATCTACGTCAAGAGGGCTGGATAGGACATTTAACACTGTCAGGCCCTCTTGATGATGTAGATGACCGAATATGGTCCTATAGTACTGTATTCCACCTAATGATGTAGAGACCCATATTCGGGTATCTGTCACCCAGGGCGTTGGACAGTCCGAAGACTGCTTCTTACCTTAACAGCTGCTGGGGACGGCAGACTGGGATGACTGCACAGCTCCTGTACAAGGTTAGTATCGGATTCTCTTCTCTGCTTATGGCCAAGCAGGATTAATGCTGCAGGGTCTCATTCAGAAGCAGAGAACCCCGTAGTGTTAATCCTGTTGGGCCGCTTGCGGTTTCCGGGATTGCTATCGGTGCAGACGCAGGAGCGTACTGCCGCCACGAACGATCGAAGCACAGAAAACAGTAAGTCTTTACTGCACATGTACACGTTTAATAATTTTGAGGAAACATTTTAAAAAGGCTGTTGACTTCCTCTAAATTGCGATTCATGATTTCAGAATTCTTATTCTAGTGTCAAGACATTTGCATTGATACCTCATTAATTATGTATTATTAATATTTTTATGCATTCTATCAACTTAATATAAAGATTTAAGCTTATTTTTAATTATTATTATTATTGCTACTACTACTACTACTACTTTGTAAAAAAAATACAATTTACTGTGTAAATTATGCTGTGGTCAGTTATACAAATGCATAAAAGAAAAGACGTTTCTATGCACATATTGTCGTTGGTATTTTTTTTTAAAGATATCTACAAATGTTTTGCATGGAAACCTAATGCAAAGTTTCAGAAACTACAATCTGTCACCTTTAATGTTGTAGAGAATTTTAGAAATATTTTTGAGCTGGATAATTCTGCTGCAAATATGACCTGTCATCTCAACAAAAGAGCTGATTGAATTTGTCACTGTATAGGATTTATGATGTATGCACTGCAGCACAAGTAAAACCATTAGAAGTTTTATTGACTAGAATGGCTGACTATACGTGTAAACTACTTTTTTGTGCAGAAGTTAATAGGTTTTAGTGAAACCATAGTTTATGTATTTCCTCTTAGATCCTGTTTATGCACTAAAACCAAGACTCCTTTAAGTGCTCTAAAATCTGGCAGCTTAAGGCCGTGATTTTACCCAAAGCGGCCGCTGCCCGCTGCTGCGCAGCTCAAAATTAAATTGCAACAATACAATTAAAGTGTACATACCTAGCGCGACGTAGACAGGAACTGCAAGGCGACAGACAGGAGAGCAGACCTGGGAATTTGTTTTCTTCAGGCGACGGCCGCGCAACGTGAGCGGTTCAGGCAATGAGGACGAACTGCTCACGGCCACGCCTCCCTGTCTCTTCCGCCTGCCTCGTGTCTGCAGTGCAGATGCCGCTCGGACGCTTCGCAATGAGGATGTCACGAGATCGCGCGCACACCCAGACAGAGCTCGTATAATCGTAGCCTAAGTCTTGAAGTTGCAGAGGAGCCTTCGACATTTTGCAGATCCTTGAATTGCTAACCTACTTTTGTGTAACAATAGATTTGTGATTATACATACATTTCATTTGTGGTTTAGTTAATTACTGGAGAAACGAACGAGATGAGACATCTATTAATATTTTTATTTTTTTTATGTATTTTCCTGTTCATTTCTATAGGTTTCCGAATATGAAAAAAGGAAATCTGTTATTGAGTCAGAAAAACTGGTGCTTAAAGCTACTAACGAAGAGCAAATGATTCAGGTAAAATCCCTAATACTGTATTTTATTATATTCCCGATTTTTTTTTTTTTTTTTTAGTTTTTCTTTAAGCAAATATTTCCCTCATTATAAAAAGAGAAGACGGCTAAGCTTCTCTTAATGCTTTTATAATGGAAGAAAGTCTCTCTGAAAATCTCTGCTGCTGGAGATTGAAATCCCAATCTGTTACTCATTTGGGTGCAAGAACCAATGAACAATAAGGACCAGACAAGCAGGTGATTTGGAGAGAGTAAATAGCAGCTACAGAGTACTTCTGATACTGTACATTGGCAATATTAACTAAAATGGTTTGAGCGAGTACATTTTGAGAATCGGAAGGGGGGTAAATACAGCTTGTAATTTGCCATTCTTTTGCAGTATATGGTGAATAGTATTCAGCTTAAAGTTGGCTTTTGGGTTGTGTACCTTCTTTGTTCAAGTTATGAAATGTCTTACTGTTGTTTTTACATCATCACGTCTTACTATTGTTCACACACCACCCCCTTTTAAGGATGTCTTTAAAATGTATATATATTTTACAAAATCGTCTCCTTTTCTGCTCCATTATGTTTAATTGTAACTTGTCATAATAAACAATACAGTTTTTACACTCCCATTTTTACTCAGGGAAAGGCTACTCCAGTGTAAAAAAAATATATATAGACTAAATTAACCATTGGATTTTAGACAATATGCTCCAATCCTTGCTGAAGGACTATATTGTAAAAATGAAAGTATTCATTTTTATTAATACATAATATTTGTATATAAAAGATTTCCACCCTTTATATTGTTACCATTTTACAATGGGTTAGTTCTTGTAATTTTAAACCATAAAATGGTTGAGAGACACTTTTTATATCAAGATCTTGTTTCCTTGGGACGGGTGGTAATAGACAAATAGAGATGTAATATGATCATCCAACATGCATTAGTTGGTTAATGTTTGCATTTTAATTGGCATAAACCATTTTAAATCAGCAATCCTGCCTAAAAGATTTTTCTTAATTTAAATGAGAGGGGTCCTTCAAAGCGGAAAAGTGCAAATTTCCGCTCCTGTGACCCCATAGTTCCCGAGCTACATATGGTGAAGGAAACGATGCTCGGGAAACCGTATGGCCATTTGGAAGCCACAACCTTATCTGTTGCGGCTTTCTATTCTATGATACTATCGGCTGTACTGGGTTTGACAAGCAGTCTAAGACATTTTGGTCGATGCCGTTTTGCCGCCATCAAATTGCTGCCGGCGTTTAACCTCCACTCACCTCACCGCAGGGACATCTCTCCACTGGCTGCTGCTTTGCCAAGGTAAGCCCCTAACCTTACCCGTAATACTAACGCTACCTACCCTAAAACCTTAACCACTAACCCTAAAACCCTCATCCTAAGCCCTTACCTTAAAACCCCTTACCCTAATCGCCTACCCTAAATACCTAACCCCTTACCCTAAAACCCTTTCAATTAACATATCTTATTGGCGAAATGGCTGGCCTCTGAGTGTCCAGCGGCAGAGTGGCTGCGGAGAAGGGTCCCTTGGCGGGCAAATGCTGGCAGAGACTTTGTCGTGGCAAAAATGTTCGATTCTATTGACAAGAGGGAGCACTGGCACCAAAAAGCTGTATCCATCTCGGGTGCTAGGGGGTTCCCCAAACTGAAAATAGATAGATTCGGCTCTGGAGGACCCACTGGTTCCAATTATTTAAAAATAATCCATTTACTATTTTGGCGGGATTGCTCGGTGAAAGGGCCATGTAACAAATCACATTGTAATGGTCGTCAAAAATTATTTCAGTTATCTCCGTTTGAATAAACTACAGTGAATGCCAAAAATGTACATTGGCCTTGTAAACGTTAATAAAAACTGTTTTGAGCACACTTGCTAAAGTAATGTTACTTTTAAATGTGTACTGTAAGTAAGCTAACTAAAAAGTGACGTTTATACTACTTCATAGAAGCCACATTGTTTTATATATTTCATACATATAGAGAAATGTTGCTGCATGCTATTCCTACTGTATGTAGCCGGTATACACAGAAAATTGATATCCAGTTACATAGTAATGGCTTTTTAGCCTTTATAAACACAAATTAGTAGAATGTTTTTCACTATGACTATTTAGCCTTAATACAATAAACTGTAATTAGGGTTGATAGCCTATTTTAGCAGATAGGTTTACTTCCGCTGTTTGCTAATTTATTAACATTAGTGAATTACCCGCCAGCCTGGTAAAAACTGCCTGAGTAAAGATTAGCTTGTTTCTTCCACAATTTACGCAATCATTATATCCTTTAGGTACATTTTTAAACAAATTGCCAAACAAAATCCAAACAAAACTTCAATGTGTACAGAGGAATCACAGGTCAGCAACCATAAATTGCAGCTCAACTGATATTTCCTTTGTCATAAGTGATATCACTTGAGGCAGACAGTGCTCACCTGACTGGTGGTGAAAATCGTTAAGCATTTTTAATTATTATTTATTGTGTCTCAGCTCACTAGCCACAGGAGGACATTGTCTTACATTCGAGACTACATTTTATAAGGGTGTAGTCTGCTATCGAAGTACTTAAAAGAATAATATAAACATATTTTTAATAGGCCTGCGTTATAAACCGCATAAATTGAAAATGTTTTATGGAGGACGCATGCTAATTTTATTTTATTGAGAGCTATAATAAATGATAATATTTTCAACCTCTGATTGAACCTTCAGGGTTGTCACTTTTGAGGGCAATTGAAGATTTATGACTCAAGTGAACCTGGAAGTCAATGACCTTTGTAGATGGGTGATTGTAACATTAACTAGATTCTTTAGCTGCACTAAAAAATAGTATTATTAAAACATATTTAACACTTTCAGTGCAAGACTATTGTTATCCAGCACTGAAAACATTAATAGCTATTTGACAAAATTGGAACATATGACTGTTTTTTTTTGTTTTTAAAGGATTGCTTCCATGAAATGGAAGTAATACAAACAATGCAAAACTATGGGGGCCCTTTATCAAAGTTTTGTAGCTCCACAACTGGGGCAAAAATTATGCACCCGCATTTATCAAAGAAGAAAATCTTATGGGTTACAATGGAAATGCTTTGCTGTGATAAATCTGGTACATTATTTTGTGCCAGTTTTGCAGCCAGGAGAAACATAAAAACATAGACTTGGACAGCAGATGAGAACCACTGGGCCCTCCTACTCTTCTCCGTTTCCTATCTGCTCTAAAAACTCAAACCCCCTTTGACCTACATATATTTTAATTCCCCTACTAATTTGGCCACATCAGTTGGGAGGCTACAGCATGAATCCAGCTGTCTTTCCTTGAAGAAAAATAGACTTTGAAAAAGGTAAAATCCGTGGGTCAAAGTCGCTTTTGCATGGCATGGAAGCACGCCTCTGAGTCCCTTTCACTGCAATGGAGAAACGGCTAAACAGTATAGAGAATATGGGGCATAAATGTTATACAAGTTTGCATAAACAAATATGTGACCACTCTCAACATTATCATCATTATGGAAGATGTGTTCTTTGCCATAAAATTAACCAGTTTAGGATTTTATTACATTTTTTTGTTTGCTTGTGGTTCTGTTTCTCAATGAAGCACCATGATAAAGTTTACAAAAAGAAGTGACCACATGCTACTTGTTCAGTTAGTGGGTTTCAGTAAGCATTTAACCTTTACAGTGCCCTTCTGACATACATGATACCATATGGACCCTTGCATGGCAGAGGACCCTATGACATACCAGGTACAACAGAGGCCCCCCCCCCCCTGCCTCCCGCCCTCACTAACTTCTGTTTTTGACATCTGGCGCCTCGTTGCGTAATATGATCGCTCCTGGTGCGCCAGACCCCGGGCACTCTAAAGTTTAATTAACAGTACACACATCTGCACTCATTTTGTTTTGTCTGTGACCACATGATTGAAAGAAGTAGGATTATTCCCAAATTTTCATTGAACAAATTTGCTTACAATTTTACTAATGCAATATACAGACGTAGCAGATGTTATTGCACCCGTTGTCATGTGATAACGCGTTACCGCTGCCGCATCATTTTGTTGTAATAACACCTACACCTGTATTACATCATAATAATAATAACTTTAGTTCATATAGCTCTTTTCTACCAATGGGACTCAAAGCGCTTCCCAATTACAATATAGTGTAAGTAGAGAGGGGATTTGTGTTACATAGTTACATAGTTACATAGTAGATGAGGTTGAAAAAAGACGTACGTCCATCAAGTTCAACCTATGCTAAATTTAGACAACAAATACTTTATTCTATATCTATACTTACTTATTGATCCAGAGGAAGGCAACCAAAAAACCCCATTAAGGGGAAAAATGAATTCCTTCCTGACTCCAAGAATTGGCAATCGGATTAATCCCTGGATCAACATCCTTCCCATGTATACTTATTTGGTATATCCCTGTATACCTGTGTTGGCGGCCCTGCTGCATGGGACCCGCTCCAACTCACTACGCCAAGCAGCACCTGGGTTCTGGAGTACCCAGGCAGGTTCTAAACGTGCACCTACATCCACAGGGGGTAGCGCTACCCCACACTTGGGTGGGAATTGCTGGGACAGGACGCCAGGAGTATTGGTGCCACGACACCCATAGTACTTTGGGAGAACCACCACGTGTGTGGTCATTGGGTATACTCTGTGGGTACAGTTATGACCCTTATTGTATGTGTTAGTAGGTATATCCAGTAAACCTTAGTTATATGCATTGTGTGCTGTATTATTCTTTACTGTATATTGGTTCCTGTGAAGGGTTATCCCGCCAACGCTGGGATCCCTCATGGGTGGAGGCGCTGCACTGCAAGGAGAAAGAGCTCATCCCAGTGTCCCAAAGGCGGAGGCTTAGGCCTCCTGTGAGCAAACAGGTATAACAGCACGCGTAGTTGCCGTGTAGTTCACTTAGGCATACGGGGCTATACAAAGAATAAAAAGGTGACCTTAATTAGGTTACTTTCTCAAAGTATTGGCTTGTTTCTTTTTCTCTTTTATGTTATCTGAACAAGTGTTTTTGTCAGAGAAATAATATGGCTGCTGGGGCCAGGCTCAATCTGGCAGCCAACATAAGGCTGCAGTGTCATTGGGAGATGACGGTGCGGCTTTCTATTGAGTTACCCAGTTAGTCTCCTTGATGATTTATATATATTTAGATATTTATTAATTGGCAAACAAAAACATATTTTTTCAAGAAATAGGCTTCGAGAGCTGCAACGGGCAAATATTTTGACTGTGCTGCATCCACTGTTGCAAAATGTTATATCCCACTGGGCACTGACGGTGGTATAAAGGGTTTGAATGCCGGTGCCCACTGCTCCTGAGGGTAATCCTGCTGGTTTTGATTTAGCCAATATAATCCTATATTTCGGATGAACACAGCAGCCTTTATCAAAGTGATGGCCTTGATATACAGTAGGCTGCTGTGTTAATTTTAAACGTTGGATTACATTGGGTAAATAAATATAATTTTTACGACAAGCCTATTCTGCCTCTATCTACCACCCCATCCAATGTTCTCATAATAATAATAATAATATATATATATATTTTTTTAAAGGACATGAAATTTGAGTTGGATTACATTTTTAATCCATACTATACAAAATATATAGAATGCTTGTCAAAAGATTTTTGGCTAACCCTAAAAAGAGGACCGCTTTTCTGTGTGTTCAGAAGTTTAAACACTGTATGATGGTTGAGTGTGAAACAGGGTGTATGAGACATGCCACAACAATTACTTCTTAATATATATATTTATACTCTACTCTACTTCTTAATATATATATTTAATACAAATATAGGCTTGGCAGTAAGGTCAATTTTGTTTGTCATTACATCAGTTCTTATTCTCTTTTCTGTCTCTCTCTTTTTTTTGATCCACAGCTAGAAGGCTTAAAGTTGAAAGTTCAACAGCATGGTCATTGTTTAGTGGACAGTCAAAATGTGCTTACTACCGGACCTACCCACTGGCAGAATGCCTTTTTAGCTCTCCAGTCCAATTTCAGCGATATTGATAAGAAATACCTCGAAGCTGTGGGGCAGTTCAACCGAGAAAAGGAAATCACCAAAGAACTTCACAACGAGATTGCAAGCATTGCAGCCAAGGTACAGTAGATTTTCATGATAATTGTATTCTGCTTAAAACATTTGATCCACATAGTAGAATGTTATACTATTATGTATGACTGAGAGCTTGTAGAAAATAATTGCACGTGTAACATCAGGTTTCTGTGCACAGCTGGCATTCACAGTACACAAGAACAGGTTCAGATACTGAATTTCTGAAATAGATAATTTTTTACAATATTGATACATACATTAAAGGAAGTAAAAGTTACTTGCTCAGGTTCACATAAAGTTGGTGAAGTTGTTGAATGGAAATCTGAGGAAACTGCTGCATTTAGTACTACTGTTGTTTTCTCCTGTGATTACATTATATACAGCACTGCCTATATCATTTATCATGGCTCTTAAGAGCTAATAGTCCTAAGTTCTGTGCTAAAGGCAGATTCAGTGTCTCTAAAGCAGTGTCATCACTACTGCACCACTTCTTCCAAATTAGAAAAAACAATTCTAATATTTCAAGCTTGTAAATTATATTGATTAGAAGTTCTACTGTTTGCATGTGTAGCACTGTTTCCCCCACCCTATGGGAGATGAGACGGCTACGACGTGTGTGTGGTGCTTTACCTGTGGCTCACAGGAGGCCTGAACCTCCACTGCTGGGAGCCTGGGGTGTACCTGATCCATCTGGTGACAGCGCCTCCACCTGTGCGGGATCCTAACTATGTTGGATAACCCCGTCAAAGGACACAATGTAAGAAATACACACTGCTATGGTATAACAGATTTACTGAACAGGTGATAACAGCAACATAACACAGGCCTCACAGGGCCATACCCCCGCACTGTGCGCCAAACCACTGTGTCCATACCCTGGTGGGGTTTACCCCCAAATACTGAGGTGCTTTGGGCACTCAACCTCCCAGTGCCCACAGAAGCCACCCCCCCCCTCCAATGTATGTGTGACAGCGTTGCCCACAATCCCTGTTAAAGTTGGTGCACTTGTAGGTGTGATACCTGCCGGGTGCCCCAACACCCGGTAACACCAACTGAAGAGAAAGGAGCCGTCCGATCCCACGCCATCACAGTCAGCAATGAGTTCGCCTCCACGTGGAGTGGTGTCCAGCTGGAGGGTCCCACCATGAAGAGAGTCTCTTATCTGTGGGGTGATCTGATCCCAGGCTACCGGATTGCCAGTTCACCGCCGCGTCCTGGCTGTATCCCTCACACTTGGCACAACAGGGGCAGTGTCCCTATCTAATGGGCCTGTCCCTGCAGCAACCACATGCTTAGGGGAGTCGGAGCCTAGCTGGGGCCTAACAGGGGGTCTCTGTCCTAGTGCAGGGGCCTACAGACACCCTGCACACACACCCTTACCCTCTGATGTCCCTGCTCTGACTGGCATGTTCCAAGCGCGCCAAAATATATCTACTTGTGAGCAGGGGGATCCGGGATCCATATTGGCTCTGTCGCGCCATGTGGTTAGCAGCCCTGGTGTATTCTGGGGGTTGTTGTCCCTGCGGAGCCCTTGCATGAGAGGGCCCCACTCTCCTGCGAATGCGTGCGCCTGTAATGGCTGACGCAACTCCCAGCACCTCTCTGCGCATGCGCAACTGTACCCTGCATACGCGCACACTATCAAGATTGCGGCGCCCTTCTAAGGGAGCTGCCGCGGATCTCCGGCGACCCGGTCGCTCCTGCACTACCTCCCTACCTACAGTGGTCTTACCGCAACCTATGGCAGCACCTGCAGAGGTACTGTAAGGGGGCGGGGAAATATGTTCACATTAAGCTACGCAAGGTCTCAAAGCTGCAAAACCGGAGGAGTCTTCGTTTACCACGAAAAGTATTAAATATACTTTGCAGTCTTGCATGTTTAGTATTTCAGAATTGTAATTGGGGTATAAACACAACTAGCAATTAAAATGTGTGAGGTTTTGGATTTCAGTCAGTGGGGGAAGGGGAGGGGGAGGGGTGGGGAAGGGAGAATCCTGCTCAGCTCAAAATAGACTTTCTAGGGAGGTGCTATCAGGGTGAAACTTAGCGTATAGGAGGAGAGAGGAGAGAACCCTATGTGATGCACTCAACCCTACTAATCAAAATAATAAACTTTTATTTATTGAAAAATGCAAACATAACAAATATATTTAAAACCTAAAGAGTGTACTGTGCAGTTCTGATGTGCATTCACTCTGGATGACCAGGTAGTGTCATAACTCGTGTGATGCACTGTAGATAAGAGAAACTGTGGATTCTCACAACACTAGTTTGAGAATGTAGTGAATGCACAATGTATATGACCCTGTGGGGGAAACAACTAGTGTGCACTCTACACAGGTGTTGTGATACACAGGCACTGGGAGCATTAATAGTGCATTAGTAGTGCAACTCTGTGTTACAAGGCTGCAGTGAGGTACATAACACTGCTGCATACACAGGGAGCCAAATGCAGACCCAGATAGGGAAAGGACCCCCCTGATAACAAATCAATGGGAGCGCTGCTAGGAGGTGGGTGCAGGTAAGTATACCCCGTTGTAAACCTCATGCGGGTACTCCAGACTAATAGCCAGAACTCACACTTTTAGCAGCTCCTTCCAGGGGGGGGGGAGAGATGTTATCGCAACCCTGCTGTGTATATATACTTATGGCTAGCCAGTGCCAGCAGAAACTCTGATATGCCTAGTTTCTAGCTAGTGGGATCCACATCTGTGGCCCACATCAAAGTTTAAAGCTAATCTACAGGACGTGAACAAACTCCTATGAGTTTGACACTGCATCAGTACAGCCGGCGTCGCTATGACGTCATCCCGACGCGCGTTTCGTTCCAACAAGGGAACTTCTTCCGGGGAGGTTTTGGATTTGCCTGATTAAGCAATGAGATTTGGATGTAGTATGTTTGTATTCATAGTCATTTAAATGTGGTTAGTTATTTTCTTGCGTTCTTAAACAAGGAAGGCAGTTGTCTATGGCCAAAAGCGCAGTGAATCTCATTGCTGCTCTGGCACTTGTACAGTACTTATAGAATTACTCAAACTGAGAAGAATTTATGTTGATTTTGCAGTAACCTTAAGTTATTTATAGTTTTATACCATAAGGGATCTATCTCATCTCATTACAAGCTAATAATACCTTTTCTGCTGACAAATTCATTCCAATCTCAACAAAAGCATCTCCTTTTAATTTTTACCTTCCTAATTTGTACTAAAAATGTATCCTGACTAGGCTTGGAACATTGGTACTTATGCACGTTGGTACATACAGTACAGTACCAAGTCAGGTATCCACATAAATGTTCTGGGTGGAGACAGTAGAGGCGAGTTATGTTTGCAACGCTGTGCAGGCCTCAGCAATTAAAAGCCCCAGAGAAAGTGTATCACAACAAGAACCATCAATGTGCTTGGGGTTTATTTACTACATGTACAGATGTCAGTTAATAATTGACCAAAAGAAACAGAAAATCATGTTTGCAGCAGAATCCCTTTTAGTTGATCATTGCAATATAAATGTCAGTCCCTGCCCTGTTAATTTCTGTATTGTATTAGTCAAAACAACCATTAAACTATGACAAACAGAAAGGGAAAGGATTCAGCCATCTAAGTTGTAAAGTTCCTTAAATGAAGAATATTTAATACTTATCTGAAAAACGGATTTGCAGATTAACCAGCTCCACCCTATTTATGGGCCTTAATTTGGTGGCAAATTGGAGGTGAACCTGTTAAATAGATTGGTACAGGATTTCTTTCTTGTAACTTGCAGAATAAATATCACAGGTTGGATTTCTCCACTTGTGACTTAGGCTGCGTCCATGCTTATCAACCGCGTGTGTGGCGTGATCAAACACATTAAGTCTACGCGAATGTCCATAGTGTGCGTGTGTACGTGCATGTGCGCGTCAGGAAAAGCGATCCTAGAGGAGAATTTTTTTTTATTTTGCCGCCTGATGGCCTGGTCACATGCACGCTTAAGCCAATGAGGGTGAACCGCTCACGTGATGTCATGGGCACGCCTCCAAATTAGAATTAGAGCTGCTCTTGGTCGCGTGTCTCCTCCTCCAGACCCCACAGGCCACAAAACACCCTCTGCGGAAGGCGTGCGTGACTCCACTTTATGATTGCTAGCAATGTCGGACCTAGCAGATTTTGCAGTTGCTCTACGGCAAGCATGTCAAACTCGCGGCCCACGGGCCGCATGCGGCCCACAACGAACATATTTGCGGCCCAGCCGTCCCCAATCTGTGCACCGTGGCTTGCCTAGAGGGGCGCCGCGATTATCCCTCCCCACCATCCCTCCTTCATGCCGACTGGGCCGCAGGGGATTGGTTGCAGGCAGAGAGGAAGCTGGGGGCGGGGCTTCTGCTTTGTGCAGAGCACACGATGAGTGTGTGTGTCTGCCTTCCCTCTCCTGGCTCCTCTGCCTGCTGGTGGCTGCGCTGTGTCCCGTCCCCTTCTGCCCCGGGTGATAGGAGAAGGTAGGGGGGGTTGCTGGGGGGGGGGGGGGAGTTAGTTGTACATTTGCCTGTCCTGCACGGATCGCTTGCCTTTCCTCCCCCCCCTCCCTCCAGTCACTCACATCTGTCGCTGCCTCTGCTCTCCACTGCTCTCCTGTGTGTGTGTGTGTGTGTGTGTGTGTGTGTGTATCTGTGTGTGTGTGTATCTATGTGTGTGTGTGTATCTGTGTGTGTGTATCTGTGTGTGTCTGTGTGTGTGTATATGTGTGTGTATCTGTGTGTGTGTGTATCTGTGTGTGTATCTGTGTGTGTGTGTGTATCTGTGTGTGTGTGTATCTGTGTGTGTGTGTATCTGTGTGTGTGTGTGTATCTGTGTGTGTGTGTGTGTGTGTATCAGTGTGTGTGTGTATCTGTGTGTGTGTATCTGTGTGTGTGTATCAGTGTGTGTGCATCTGTGTGTGTATCTGTGTGTGTGTGTGTATCTGTGTGTGTATCTGTGTGTGTGTGTGTATCTGTGTGTGTGTATCTGTGTGTATCTGTGTGTGTGTATGTGTGTGTCTGTGTGTGTCTGAGAGAGAGTGTGTGTCTGAGAGAGAGAGAGTGTCTGAGAGAGAAAGTGTGTGTGTCTGAGAGAGAGTGTCTGAGAGAGAGAGAGAGTGTCTGAGAGAGAGAGAGTGTCTGAGAGAGAGAGAGAGAGAGAGTGTCTGAGAGAGAGAGAGAGTGTCTGAGAGAGAGAGAGAGAGAGTGTCTGAGAGAGAGAGAGAGAGAGTGTCTGAGAGAGAGAGTGTCTGAGAGAGAGAGTGTCTGAGAGAGAGAGAGTGTCTGAGAGAGAGAGTGTCTGAGAGAGAGTGTCTGAGAGAGAGTGTCTGAGAGAGAGAGTGTCTGAGAGAGAGAGAGAGAGTCTGAGAGAGAGAGAGTGTCTGAGAGAGAGAGTGTCTGAGAGAGAGAGTGTCTGAGAGAGAGAGTGTCTGAGAGAGAGAGTGTCTGAGAGAGAGAGTGTCTGAGAGAGAGAGTGTCAGAGAGAGAGAGTGTCTGAGAGAGAGAGTGTCTGAGAGAGAGTGTCTGAGAGAGAGTGTCTGAGAGAGAGCATCTGAGAGAGAGAGTGTCTGTGAGAGAGTGTCTGTGAGAGAGTGAGTGTATGTCTGAGAGAGAGTGTGTGTGTCTGAGAGAGAGTGTGTGTGTCTGAGAGAGAGCGTGTGTGTCAGAGAGAGAGTGTGTGTGTGTCTGCGAGAGAGAGTGTGTGTCTGAGAGAGAGAGTGTGTGTGTCAGAGAGAGAGTGTGTGTCAGAGAGAGTGTGTGTGTCTGAGAGAGAGTGTGTGTGTCTGAGAGAGAGCGTGTGTGTCAGAGAGAGAGTGTGTGTGTGTCTGCGAGAGAGAGTGTGTGTCTGAGAGAGAGAGTGTGTGTGTCAGAGAGAGAGTGTGTGTCAGAGAGAGTGTGTGTGTCTGATAGAGAGAGTGTGTGTGTCTGAGAGAGAGAGTGTGTCTGAGAGAGAGAGTGTGAGAGTCTGAGAGTGTGTGAGTCGGAGAGGGGGAGAGAAAGGGAGAGTCAGAGAGAGGGAGAGATAGTCAGAGAGAGAGAGAGTCAGAGAGGGAGAGAGAGAGTCAGAGGGAGAGAGAGAGAGTCAGAGAGGGAGAGAGAGAGTCGGAGGGAGAGAGGGAGAGTGAGTCAGAGAGAGGGAGAGAGAGAGAGAGAGAGTCAGAGAGAGTCAGAGAGAGGGAGAGAGAGGGAGAGAGGGAGAGTCAGAGAGAGGGAGAGTCAGAGAGAGGGAGAGTCAGAGAGAGGGAGAGAGAGTCAGAGAGAGGGAGAGAGAGTCAGAGAGAGGGAGGGAGAGAGTCAGAGAGAGAGAGAGAGAGTCAGAGAGAGAGGGAGTCAGAAAAAGAGAGGGAGTCAGAGAGAGGGAGAGAGAGTCAGAGAGAGGGAAGGAGGGAGAGAGGGAGAGTGTGTCTGAGAGAGAGAGTGTCTGAGTGAGAGAGTGTCTGTGAGAGAGTGTCTGTGAGAGAGTGTCTGAGAGAGAGAGAGTGTATGTCTGAGAGAGAGTGTGTGTGTCTGAGAGAGAGCGTGTGTGTCTGAGAGAGAGTGTGTGTGTCTGCGAGAGAGAGTGTGTGTGTCTGAGAGAGTGTGTGTGTGTGTGTGTGTCAGAGAGAGAGTGTGTGTCAGAGAGAGAGTGTGTGTGTCT